>NC_056743.1:221885718-221973218 GCF_019279795.1 Protopterus annectens
ACAGAGGGTATGCATGGAGCTAGGAGGCAAGATGAAATGTAAGACGTCAGTATATCGCTAACGGTTATGTTGGCATTACAATATTTCGAATAATATTTTAAGGATGGGTGAAGATTTCAGAGTCTTCAGAAATGTTTGATATGTTTAAAGAAAATGGTCAGTTCAACTTGTGAAATGTTACATATTCACCAGTAGTACGTAGGTAAATTTGTCGTAAGAATTATCTATTTTGTAAACTGTCACCATATTCTGGGATCAACCATGGGCTCATTGTAGTTTGTATAATTAGAACATAAAATTAGCATACAAAACAAGAGCTGTATTTTAGAATAAATTCAAATATCACCCAACCATTGCAGTCCTTTTGTCTGACAGTCTGCTTCTCCCAGTAAGTAAAATAGGTACGGTGTAATACTTTTACTGTTTAGTGCTAACAAACAATAAAGCAGCCATATTTGTTGATGTGTTGTTAGATGGCAACTAGGTAATCTACTGATGAGTTCAGATAACCATTGACTCTTGACTAATGGATTAAGTAAGCCTTGCAATCTGTTTAGGTAGATTCCATTCCCCAAGTATCTGTTTTCCTTGGTGACCTGTCAACAGGGTATTTGGTAGCCTGCAAAAAGACCCTTTGCCTGGATATAGTATAGGTCAGTTCATATGTAAGTATTCACATGTGATTTGGAATATAACTGTATTATGTTCTTTTGTTCTTCACTGTATAAAGGGTTATTTTGGGAGTTTCTTATATCTGGCTTGATAAGTGCATTGACTGTAAGTTTTTTAAAGCATAGCTATGATTATATCCAAAGGAACATAAATGAAGTTTGGCAACAAACTAAGTTGTCCCAGGACATCTTCATGGGGAGGGGTTAGGTCAATGTCAATATTAGATGGAGTTATGTGGGTGAGGAGGAGAAAGAGTTAAATGGAAGCAGAGATAGTTGGGAGGGAATGAGATAAGGATGAGTGGGGCTTAAGAGATTTAGTCTAGTATAGCTGGGTAAGCAGTTACATTTTGACGTGAACTTGCTCTGCGGTAGGTTCTACGTCCAAGACGACCTGTAAGTGGTGGTATGGTCAGGCATGCCTTGGAGTGGTTGTCTGCGCAACAGGTGGGTAGGGTGAACTAACAAAGGTTTTATTTAATTTTTTTTTGTTTGTTTGTTGTTGTGTGGTGAATAGTGAGTTGGGGTGAGTGGGGTTGGTCCGAGTCATGGGGAGCCCAATTGTGGCTGGTAGTCCGTGTTTTGCCTCTTGGGGGGGTCCTTTTAGATGGTGCGGTGTTTGGGCAAGGTAGTGAGGACTTATTGGAAATTCCCTTCAGTAGGGATATCGTAATAAAATCAGGGCTCACCAATCAGTTGTACAGTGTGGTCATGGTGCTGCCCCTCTTCCCTCATGGTCGCTTTGGGCAGTTGCATCCTTGACTAGCTTTGAAGTTGAGTGAGCTTCCCTCCTTGAGTAGCCGTTGGTTATGTTGAGCGGCCGTTGCAGCTGCAGTGGTTGTTGTGGTCGGCTAGGGGTGAATTTTCCCATGGTTGGGTCATTGCTGGAGGTGGCGAGTTATTTCACTGCTTTCTACAGCTGGGTTTCTTCTGGCCAGGCTGTGAGTGCAATCGGTTTGTTTTCACGGGCGATGGGGCACCCCTGGTCTGCTGGCCGGCCTTGAGAGAGGCCTTCTTTGTTCATTTGATTCTTGGCTGGGAGATGATGGGGGTTGAGGGTTCTGGGTCATGGATGATTCCCTGGTTGTCTGTGTCTCACTTGGCTGTTTTGCTGGTGAGACGTGTTCACTGTTCGGGTGTGCTTGTATACAAAAAAAAAAACAGGAAAGTTGATGGTGTTTTGGTTTTTGCCAGGTCATGAAGAGGCTCGGGAGCTTGGTTTTCAGTGGTGAAGGGAGAGAGAGTGGGTCAGAATTTTGGGGTAAGAGGCTGAGAGCTATGGTCTATCAGGTTAGTGTCGGTGCCTGTGTGAAGACAGCCCTGCATACTTCCCGGTCAAACACAATTAAGATAAGCCTACTAATGAAGGGCTGGGGCTGCAACTGGGGAGTTATTTTAATTCAGTGTGTTACAGCTTGGTCATTCCAGTCGTTTGAAGGTTTGGATGTCATTTGCAAGCTTTGGGACATAGGAGTGATGGCTCATTGGGTTCGGGTAGTGGTGACGTCAACCTGGGAGCTGGTACGCCAACTGCTAGTGTGCAAGGTTTGGTTGCAGCAGATTGGTTTTCTGACTGGATTTTTGGCTGCTTCTTGGTCTCATTTTGCCTTGCACACAGTGCTTGCTGTGGGGTGGTGAGGCTGTGGGGATTTGAAAAGTCATTTCTTTCTTGCAGTGGACATGCAGCGGAGGTGAGCAGGTTTGCAGGAGTACTCATTCTAAATGTTTTTTTTTTTTTTTTCAGTAAGGTAGGAAAATGTTTTGGGGATGGAAGGAAATACCTTTTGCACAGTGTAAAGAAGGAAGTCCATTCTGAATGATGTAGCCAAATGAGAGAAATCTGGGTTTGCAGTTTATGTATTGGAATTTGTACACACTGGAAAGTTTGGCGGTCTTTTGTTTTCCTGGAATTTCAGAGGTAGTTTGGTTTGATGTTTGGAGACTGGGTGGAGTCTTGCAACTGTGGAAAATTGATGAGTGTCTCCTCCTCGTCTTTCTGTCGCTGCTGTTATGAAAAGGGTCTAAAAGTTTATATTACTGGTAAAGGAACTGCTGGAACTGCAGTTGAGGTTGCAGGGTGTGGTGTGGTCGCAGCAGTCTCTCGTCTGGCCGCGGATTGGGGGTCTGTTCCTCAAGTGTTTTGTGGTTTTTCTGACAGGTTAATGGCATTGATCTGAGGGCTGGAGTCACTGGGTGGCAGCTTCTTGTCGGGCCTTTCTCTTGGACTGAGCGCTGTTGTTCCTGGATTCATGCATTTGTGGGAGCAGTGCTTGTGTGACTCGTGTTTTCTAGGGTTTATTGACAGATCAGGCCCCTATACTGTCGGCAAGGAAGTACCGTTGATGGTGGTGGTACCAGCTTCATCCTTTGATACTCTGGCAGTTGTGGTAGGAGTTGCTTGGCCAGTGGTGGACATTTGCGGGCTGTTAGCTAGTTTGGCATCATGGCTGTGCTCTGTGCATGAACAGTGGGGTACCAGCCTGTCAGTGGTGCATGCGTATCAGTTTTCAGCAGGGTGTTCAGAATTTTGCCTCATGTTTGGTCTGTTTTATTACGGAGTTGTGGTTTTCGGCTAATCAGTGAAGGCGGATGATGGAAAATGGTGACAGTAATTGATTTTTGGACTTTGCATTAGCATGAATATCCTAAAGGGTACAGTCATTTATTTTACAGCTGAAGTGGGGGGTGTATCCAATGGTTGCCAGTTTGCACCTTGAGGAGCCATGTCCGTTTATTGTCAAGTGACCAAAAAAAAAAGATCTTAATTTGGAGGTGGGCCGCAAGTGTTCCAGGCCTGTACTGCTTGCCTGTTCATGGGTGGTGAGGTCATTGTATAAAGACAAATCCTTGTTGCTTATGCTGAGTAGTGCCCTTGTAATTGACTAGGCACTAATTCAGGCCACTGTGAGCAGAAATTTGGAAATATTATAGGCAGAACTACAAGAGGAACAAATGGGTTAGGTAAATTGAAGTAAAACAGGACCCCTTTAATAAGAAAGCATATTTAATGTTGCAGAGAAAATTCTTTGTAATATCTGCATTATAAAAAATAGTTGATTTGGAGCCTTCTGTAGTTTGACATCAATATGAATTCGTTGGTGGTGTGGTTAGCATTGCCCTGACTATCAGAGCCGTACAATGGTTGAGCAGTATGGTTTGTCCCTCAGTTAAGTTTATTGGCAGTTGGGTTAGCTTGGTGGTGCAGTTTGCATACCACATATTCTGACACTTGCATTGTTAAATATTTATGTTGTGAATGATTAATACTACCTAAAGGCATTTTATAGGTTTGCTGCATTGAGTTCAATTGCTCTATATTAGGTTGTTTAGGTGCCTCATTTGGAGATGGAAGGTTAAGAGCCTGGCAGATTGTTTACAATTTAAGTTATTTTGGCTGATTCAGGACACTAATTGATATGGTTTGGAATTACAAGGTTACCCTGGTTGTGGATATTGATAGGTCTCTTCATGGGTGGGGTTTTAGTTTTAGCATACTCACGTTCGATAACCACATCGCCAAAACAGTCAGGAAATCCTTCTATGTGGCACACCTCATCACTAAGGGCTTTTCATCCAGGAAAAAAGAGGTCATTGTCCCACTGTACTCATCCCTCATTAGACCCATTATAGAATACAACGCCCTGTTTGGTATGTACCTCTCAAGACATCTGCAACAACTGGAAAGGCCACAGAAATACCTCACTAAAAGAATCACAGGCATAAGGCAGATGCCCTTCACTGACCGCCTTAAATAACTCCAGCTATACTCTGTCGCATATCATCTACTCAGAGGCAATCTCTGCTTAACATACAAGGCCATGTCAAACCCAGAGCTATTGGACATGCTACACTTAAAGAAATCCCAATCCCTCAGAGCCATATGCTCCAGGGATCTAAACCTTGTCATCACAATAAAAACATGCTGGAGGGATAGGTTCCTGACCCAGAGACTCCCCAGACTGGAATAGATTGCCCATACATATCAAGCAGAGTGCCTCTTTGGCCCTCTTCAAAAGGAACCTTGATGATTGGATGGAAGAAAGGAAATTCACCCCGGGGATCATGTCAGTCATCCTGCTAGACAGGGGTCCAGGGAAGAAATAGCCGGGGAATTGTTATGGCTAGGCTTGTATAGGCCCTAGGGCTGATAGCCTAGTACCAACCTATGAACCGGCAGTTAGTTATTTTGGTTAGTTAGTTATATTTGATTGGGTCCTTCGAAGAATAGTTTCAATCATGGCTTCTTTGTCATAGATGGGAGTGGCAGTGGTACATTCCTTCCCGGGTTATCAAGATAGGTTGTTCTTGACGATGTCTTGGAAGGTGTTATGTATTTTGGATTATTTACACGTCTTTTCTTTCTTACAGAGGGGGTCTTGGAACACGGCGGCTGTAATTTGTAATAGCTGGGTATAAGGTGGAGCCTTCTCTTTACATATTAAAGGGTTTTAATTTTGTCCTTTACTTTTTGGATGGTGGAGTGCTAAGTACCACTTGTGAAAATGCACTGTGAATGCACAGATGACGGAAGCAATGGCAAGCGAGGAGGTTACTCATGGGGAGCACAAGTGGGCAACAGTTACTGACGGAAATAGCAGAAGTGCAGAAGGCATCATGAGGTGGCTTGGAAAGGTGATTTGAAAGGTGATGTTTGGATAGGATGGATGTTCTTGCTACAGGAATGGGGCACAAGGATGGTCTGAGTAATCACATTAGTAAGGCATGTTACAGCTCTTTGTTTACTTGGGGTGAACTGATTATTGTGTTGGTATAAGGGGCAAGTAAGGGCCAGTGAAGTTCAATTCTTGCTTTCTTGGAATCATGGGGTGGTTGTATTCACTCATCCAGTTGTTGAACGGTAGGTTGGGGGAGGGCCAATGAGGTATTCGATATGATGCTGAGGTTTGTGCCTAATGGGGGGTATCCTTGGGGTGACAAATTTGTTCTCTGAATAGGTAGGTTTATATAGCATACCAGGTTAAGGTTCACAGAATAGCACAAGGATCATCGCACTAGGGGTTTGGGTGTTTTTTTCAGATGGAGTTTGAGGAAACATGGTAAGTAGATCACTGTGTTGGGGTAGTTTAGAATCTGGGTGCGTTGTTACAGGAGACTTAGAAGGCTTTAGAGGAAGCTTGGTTGCAGGATAAGGCAGCTGTAGGCCAGGTCTTAATTACCTGCTGGTGGTATCAGTAACATAAGAAAGAGAGCTTTTGTGGTGAAGACTAGGGACAAACAGGGGTTAAGAATGGTCTAGTAATGAGTGAATTTGGGGGTTTAAGGCTGGACACGTAGCTTACTTCATTGCTGAGCATAGGAGAGTTTGCGGGAACTTGATAAAGGGGTGCTGGTTTTCTGCCAGCTAAGGTTAGGACATAAAAGTTTTGGAATTAGATTATTCCCTACAGTAATGGGCTGAAAGGGTATGTATTCTCTTGGTGTGGATGTTCCGATGGCACAGTGGGGTCATGGTAATCTTATTGTATTTTGGTTTCATTAGGGTGTGTTTCAGTGATGGTATGTCAAAAGGGGCGCTTGACAGCATGCTAAGGTGTTTTACAGATGGGTACACCAAATGATGTTTGGCTTGATCCTTCCCTTTAAAAGAAGTAGTGGGTGAACAAATTTAAGTAGAAGGGAGGGGGAACAGCCTGGTCAGGCTGGTTGATGGAGAAGAGGGATGGGTTTGCCCTCTTCTGTTCTCCCTCTGATGTCTGGATGTTCATTCCAAGGATCTGGGGGAAGGAAAATGAGTAGTTGGAGGAAGCTTGATGAATAGATAAGCAAGCTGAGGTAAGGATCCTGCTTATTGGTAGAAGGTATTTCAATGAATTGTGTATGTAAGCAAGCAGAGGTATGGACCCTGCTTGTTGGCAGGGTGAGTAGGTACGCTGCCCTGATTAACATTACAAGGATGGTTGTTGGCAGGGTGAGTAGGTATGCTGCCCTGATTAACATTACAAGGATGTTATGCTGTGTTTAGAATCAATCGGATCATGAATAGCTGTAACTAATGAATTTGGTGAATGAAGCTATGTTATGGAAATCTAATAAAGGTCGTCAAATGTCATTTGGTGTGATGTGTTCATTGAAGGGGACTGGCACAACAAAATATTTATCTGCCTAATTTCTTACATTGTTGCAATTAGATTTGCTTCTCCCAGTGCTCTAGATACATCTGAATAAAAGCATTAAAATAGTAGACTGAGTTAAGCTAATGCTGAGGAAAATTAAAAAGGGGTGGAATATAAGGATAGTGAATGAATAATGGAGGTGCCATGACTATCTGGACAGAAAGTATCAACATAACACTATTGAAAAACATGAAACTGAAGGGTAAAGTACATTAATATTTATAAGAGCAGGGACCATAAATACATTTGAATTTGATGTCTTTGGCTGTTGGTTACCAGTTAACTTTTTCATCACTGACATGTTTCTCAGGTCAATAAACCAAAATAAAGCCATGATATGGCTTGTGGGGTCAACATGATCTCAGACAAGTGGCAGTTCTCGTATACTGATGATCATACACCAAGAATGGTTACCTCAGAAATTCACTGTGGTTACTGATTAACACATCTTAACCTAAATAGACACCTGCAACCTCATTCCCTAAACTGTATAACCAGATGCATCATTGTAATGAGTTGGGCACTTCTCTGTTTCACAAGTCTGCAGTATCATAAGCTGTATGGTCATCCAGCCACAGCTGGTATATTGCTTGTAGCTCTCTACTCATAATGTAACTATAAATTGCTACAAGCCATCCAGCCAACAGCTTAACTTATTAATAATTATTATTGCTTCCAACTGAAATACTTGGATGGGTATCTGTTGTCAAAATAAACAAGACTCAGCTCCTCCTATCTCTAGGTAGTGGTCTTAGATGGACACTACTAAAATGTCATAACTCTTTAAGGTATATAGCATTATTCTGTGTCTGTCCACCATATCTGGCAGTCTTTTCCGCAAAACTGGAATGAAACCTGAAATGCATCTTCATTTAAAATGTACTTTAAGGACTGTGTACTAACATTTCACTTCTACAAATAATTCTGTTTAATTGTTGATCTGCACAGTTGAATTCATATGTAGTATATGTACATTGTGAAGGTAGCTTTACAACATGTACTAGTTACCATAATGCACCTCAAATAATTGTGTTCCATTTCCTGACAAATGTAGTATATGTACATTGTGAAGGTAGCTTTACAACATGTACTAGTTATCATAACTCACCTCTAATAATGTGTTCCATTTTATGATAAATTCTAAACTGGTGGCTACTTGATTTGTGGTGTAAGTGTATTACTTTAATTGCATCAGTCATGATTCAGAATGGGCAATTTTCATTCATGGCCTGGACTATAAGAAAACAATGCAATGAGAATACAGTATAAGATAAGTAATAAATAAAGGACTATAAATATTAGAAGTGGAAAGCAATAACTAGTCTGCCTTGTAGGTAAGTGTGACTAGATGCTCTAGATGTAATAAGACAGAAGCATTATTACTGATATATTGCAGACAATAAGATGTAACTCATTACAGTTAATGCTAACCTGATCTTGTACACATATATATGTGATGTCACTAGATACGGCCTCTAAAAGCACAAAACTGAGACAATTTATGAAGAAGAAGCTAAATCTCTGCAGGTAAAAATTAATGTGGTTATAAGTCCACAGGCATTGCATAAACTTGAGTAAGCTTAAATTCTTTACTTTCACTACTTGTTGTAAGTTACAGTTGTACTCTGTGTTGGAGCAAGAGGTGTAAATTATGCATACATAGGAAACTTTTGTGAACAGCTATGGATACGTAGCACAACCCGACCCGAGTTATAATTTAAAATGGTGGCTGACACAGGTTAAATAAAGTGATGGAATGCCTTGTTTGTCACTTTAAACTATACATATTTTGCAAAGCAATGTTTGCTGACATATGCATATGCTCTGTGTCTCTGAGTAGTGTCATGGTTGAAAATGTGGACTAAGGTGACTTTCAACACTTTTGAGTAGGTGATGGCGAACACATTCATTTTTGAAAAAAGTATCAGATGCAATGCAGAGAGCATTCTTTTTCTACACAGAGATGGAACAGAAGAAGTAAAGAAAGGGCGTGGTATGGAGGTGAATGGAAAAACAGGGAAACTTTTGCAGTTGGGACTAATTATGTACTTGGAACAAAATAATAGCTGTTCTACTGCTACTCTAATAAATGCTGCTTCTCTTCATTATTTAATTATGCCTTTAGCTTGCTGTGGAGAAGTCCCCCAAATACAACAAACAATCTGCTGCTTACAGTTACAGACAGCTTGCATTTTCTGTGCAGAAAATGCTCGTAGGATTCCACTGTAGAAATGCAAATTTAGGAGTTAAACAATGCAGCTGGAAATGTCATTTTATTTTATTCCTTCACAAATTCCATATAAAACTCATCTTACTGTAGAGTACAAGGATGAAGAAATTTCAACAATTATAATGTCTTGCAATAAACAGTCCATACAATATATATATATATATATATATATATATATATATATATATATATATATATATATATACCGACATATGTGTATATTAGTAAGGCAAGTGGCTGTTTTTTTGTTGTTTTGGCAAGTTGCTGTTTTTTCTGCATTCTTTTGCCTACCTATTGAAATGCTGATAATTTTTATTAAATATGGTATTCCAACTTGATCTTTTATAAAAAGATGTTTATTAAGCCAGATGTGCTAGTATAATTATAGGTTAATGTAGACTGCAGTCTACAGATGAAAGACCCAGCAGAAGATATCATAATATTAAAACTGTATTTAACATGAATTAATTTTCAAGGTTCATGGCTCATGAATCCAGGATATTTCATTAACATTGTATAAATTACACTAAGCCATCAATCAAAATATCCAAAAAGGAAGTTTCCAAAAGAATTACTTCATCCAGAGATCACACATAGCCTCCTATTATATCTCTTTTCATTTAAAGACCATTTTGGTAAATGTACATTATTGCTTAACATCAGTCACTTTACAGGAAGATTGTGAAAATATGTACTTAAGCAGATTTTATTGCAGTTCTTTAGCAGAATTTCAACTGTTCTCACTTTAACAGTATATGGAAAGAACAAAGTATATAATCTTATTATGTGTATCTTATAAATAATTTAAAATGAGTGTGTTTAAAAAGAAAGATATATGCATAATTTCATTTTATAATGAAGTAATGTAATATGATAAGCTATAGTAAAATGTTGTAATGATTCTATTGTGCCCAAAGGATAAGAAACAATAATTATTCACGGGAAGCATACAGGAAGCCTGGATTTTAGGTATCAGTGTCAGTGTGGTTGATCTGTAGTCTGCAGTGAAATGCACATGACATCATAAATGAAAAGCCAATACAAGACTGCATGCAGAGGTCAAGCACAGGTAAGTAGCACAGAGCCCATAAACTTCATGTGCATGCACCCACACCTCACCAGACACACACATTCATAAACCTAAACATACAAACATAGACATGCTAGCCTTCTGTCTCTCTCTTTATCTCTCTCTCTCCCTCTCTGTATGTGTATAACACATACGGGTCTATATTATATAGTTGATGTTTCAAAACTTCGAACCTCACATGAATGAACTCATACGAGTGAAGTTAGAAACAGTGACTTTATAATAAAGTAAAAAAAAACTTACCTTACTGCTCTGAGAAGGGGGGCAAGCCCCCCACACCCCCCTTACTTAAATATACCAACTCCGATAAAGCACTTCAGTGCAAAAAGGGAAATTTCCCATTCTGCATGTGAAAATCTGTTGACTTTCACCTTCGACCTGTCCAGTGTTCTATCATATGATGTCGACCATCTATGATTCGAACATCGGAATGGTCGCTCATCTAATATAGACCCATATATACATGTATTCATACCTGTGTGTGTGTGTGTGTGTGTGTGTGTGTGTGTGTGTGTGTGTGTGTGTGTGTGTGTGTGTGTATAGGACATTTCGCCAAAAGCACATTTCACCTAAACACAAATCACTGAACACAAATCACTGAAAGCACATTTCACCTAAAACTCAATTCACTGAAACACATTTCACCTAAAGTTTGAGATGGCCTTGTACCCACTGTAGTGCGACCCTGGAGTTATTATATATAGTAGGGGGTATGGGGGGCATAGACCCAACATAATTTAAGTAGATATGTTTTGAAAAGAGTAATATATTGAAATTGCAAGTATCCATGTATATAGTTCAAAATATTTAACATATGTGGGGGCTAAGCCCCCCACACCCCCCAATGTGGGGGATGCCCCCCACACCCTCCTACTGTATATACTAACTCCAGGGTCGCACTACAGTGGGGATAAGGCCATCTACAACTTTAGGTGAAATGTGTTTCGGTGAATTGTGTTTTAGGTGAACTGAGCTTTCAGTGAAAAGTGCAGACCAGTTTGAGTTTAGGTGAAATGTGCTTCCGGTGAAATGTCCTAGACCCATATATATATATATATATATATATATATATATATATATATATATATATATGTGTGTGTTGGTATGTATATGTGTGTGTAATATATATATATCTCCAACTGCTACCCCATTTTACCATTTTTACATGTAAGTCTGGGTTGTCTCATTAAAACTGAATATCATCTAGAGCCAATACTCACACCACCGGGTGTATTTCTGTCTACCTATCTATGTGTATATCTATTGCTGGATAGATATGAGAGCACCCAATATAATTTGAACGTTCCTAATGTTGAAAGTGTTCAACACCAGCAGAAGTGATTGAAAGTCATTTGATCACATCTGCTGGTGTTAAATCGTGCAAGATTGTGCACAGTGCGGATCATGAAATTTGCCCCCCCCCCCCCCGTAGAGAGATCTCAGAGTTTGTTTATATAATTAGCAGAGGTATGAGGGTGCAGGGATGCTTGCCCTCTGTAAAAAAAAAACGTCAGTGTTTTATTGTTTTGGCTTTCAGTCTTTCAGGATGGATCCTTAGCCAATCAACATGTATGTACTTCGATGTTTTGAGGAACACCCATCTATATATAGATAGGGTTTACTATCAAAATGTTGAAACTGAAAACAGTTACAAAATTACTAAATTGTTTATCTGACTTTGGTAATACCGAGTTATCAAAATGTTGGAAATGGTAACCACGATAATTGACATCTGAACATCAGAAGATCCAATGTCAAAAGTCAGTGTTACCATTAATGTTTTTGCAGAGGGCAAGCCCCCCTGGACCTTCCACACCCCCTGCATATTATATATAAACTGACTCCGAGATTGCGCTACAGTAAGTAAAAGGAAACATTTCCTGATCCGCACTGTACCACAATCTGATTTTAAAATATTGACTTCATATTAGCGAATGTGTACTCACTCTGACTAATATGAATTCAAATATTTTCAGTCTTACATTATCGACATTGGTAAAACATGCATTCGACCAACTCATATTCACTGAACTGACATTCCACATTTTGCTAGTAAACTGATAGATATGTATATATAGAGAGAAATATATATACAGACTCACAAACATGCACACATGCATATGTGTGTTTATATGTATTGTACATGTGTATGCATGCATATATGAAAGATGTGTACTTGCATGCTCTTTTAGATGCACACACACACACACACACACACACACACACACACACACACACACATATATGCTCATATTTATACATACACAAATATACAATTTATAACCAATATGAGTGGTGATTTTAAAATATATAATTATTCCAGCAGGTTTAACTCCAGAGCATGCTAATTTGCTCTCAAAAGGTTTAACTTTTGTTCCAAGTAGGAGGGGCAATGTGGCACAAGTGCTCATTGATCTTAAATTACTTGTGCGAAAGCTTAATTGCAAAATGTGGTTTGGTGGTGTTCAAAACTATGATGGGCGATTGTCATTAAGAAAGCCAAGTACATTAAACCCACCAAGTTATAATTGTATTAGTATTTATGAGAAAGTTTGTGAGAGTGACATTAGGAAGCAGTTAAGGAATATAAAAATGATTCCTGAATACAATTTAACTAAGGATGAGCAGCGATTGCTCATGGAAATTGTGAAAGATCAGAATATTCGAGTCATGAAGCCTGATAAAGGGCAGTGGCTTAGTGATACTGGATGCTAGTGATTATTCCAATGCCATGAGCACCTTACTAATGGAGGAAGTTTATGAGGAAAGTTCCCTCAATGAGGTTAATATTATGAATTGAACCATTGATTTGAGGCTAGAAGACATGGTTTTGGAAGATCAGTTGAATGAGGACCAATACAGATTTATAAGGAATGACCATCCTATGATGTCTAATATATTTGGCATCCATAAATTCACAAAGGGCTGAACAATCCAAAGTTTCGGCCCATAGTTGATGGTAAGTGGGCAAAGACCTGCTTAATGAGTAGGTTTTTAGATTCACATTTGCAAAAAGGTTTTGGGTGCTTTGATTTGTAAGGATTCCTGGCATTTTTTGGAAAAACTAAACAGGCTCCAATTTTCTAATATTTTTTTTGGTTACCATTGATGTTTCTAATTTCTTTTCAGTCATACCACATGAGACTGGCCTGAGTTGGTTTGAGATTCAGTTACTAAAAACAGGTATGCATGGTCAGGACACTATCAAGTTGTTAGATTTAATGGAGCTTTTCCTAAAGAACAACTACATTTATTTTGAGGGTCAGTATTTCAAGCAGGCCACTGGTATAGGTATGGGGGCAGCATGTGCCCCCATATTTGCAAATTATGTCATGTCTCATTGGGAACAAGAATATGTCTTTAACAGAGAGTGTTATGGGTTTATTTCTTGTTACACTCGATTTTTCAATGACATATTTCTTGTATGAGATGGCAGTGAAGAGTTATTAAAAATCTTTTTTGATTACATCAATGGTACAATATAATTTTTAAAGTTTACCTTTGATTATAGTATGGAACACTTATTTGGATGTGAAGCTGAAGATAGATAAAGGAAAAGTTAGATTAGTTTCAGGAATTCATCATAAACCAACCTTTTCAAATTCATACCTGGATTTTGATAGTTGGCATCCCTATTCACAAAAAAGTCTATTGTTAAGGGGCAGTTTGTAAGGGCTGCCAGAATGGTGAGTGAGGATGATGCTTTTAACACAGAGGTGGATTTTATTTCACAAATGTTTATAAAGAGGGGATACCCTATTAGATTGGTGAGCAAGGTGGCTAAGGAAGTAGTAAAAAAAGCAGGCAGATGGCATTTATAAGCCTATCTTGGGCAGGTCAGATGGAGACAATTTGAGATTGGAGGTTTTTCAGAAATTTAAAATAGATCAGTCTAATAGAAAGCTTAGTTTCATTACAACCTTCAGTTTGGACGCTGAGGCAGTTGCTGGAATCCTTAGGCATAATTGATAGATTCTATTATATGATCATATTGCACAAAGAGTGGGGTCTGCCCCTTTGATTGTTTACAGGAAGGATAGATCTTTTAAAAATCTGCTCGAGTCCAAGGGACATGAGGATTCAACTGTTTCTTCTAGGAGATGGGGGAATTTTAGATGCGGTATGGGGAACCGCTGTAGGAATATAGCAGAGACCTCAGAATATTTTAAGTTAAATGGTGTGAACATTCACATAACAGGACATTTCTACTGTTGCAGCAGAAATGTGGTATACCTGGCTAAGTGCCAGTCATGTCCCACCTTTTATGTGGGAAAAACCCGTAGATGGTTTAAGGAGAGGTTTAATGAACATCTTTTGGACATAAGAAATTGTAAAATGACCAATGCTTTGAGTAGGCATGTATTTGAAAATAAGGACTACATTTTTAGATTTTCAGTTTTGCAGCAGTTGGTTAAGGATGCTCAGGGTAGGGTGCTTGATGTGCATTTAGCCAGCTGTGAGTTAAGGTGGCAGCTTAGGTTAAATGCCACCCAACCTCCTGGTATTACCAAAAATGTTAATGTTGCTTGTATATTGAAATTAAAGCATATTTTAGGGTAATGGCATAAGCTGTGGTTAATGCCATTATATGTATTTTAATGCATAACAACAAGAAATAAGTTTTTATGTCATGTTTTGATGTGAATGTAATATGTATTTTAGGCATTTTTATGTGCATTTCTTATGTGCTTTTGGGTTGATTGATGATTATTCAATTAGTCAATTGGGTCTGGTTTTGTATAAAAGGATTGGGTTATGGAAATGGCATTGTTCTGAAGAAGTCCCTTCAGTTGGGAAGAAAACACCAAACCAGTGTATGTTTATGTGAATAAAGCTGCTACTGGTTCCGACCTGCTGGTGTGAAGAGTTTATTTTGGATTTAGTACATGGATTGTAGAATTTGGAGGTATTTGTGTACTATAGCTTTAAAAGTGACAGTTGCTGTCACACTTCTTCCTGGGAATGCATGTGGCAGTGTGATTCAGTTTTAACTTTTATTTTTGTTTTACACCATTTGTTTCCTGAGCTTATTCAGTATTTTCACATGCTGACACAGCACACGTGACTCATACCGTGCTGTACCACAAAGTGGCAAAAAGAAAGCTAGCAAGTTAGGCTGGGTGCACGGCAAATGAGCTAGGTAGATCAACAGAAGAGAAAAAAAGCCAGCACCCTGGAGGATTCTTATAAAACAGAACTTTATTCAACTGAAACTAGACCGGTTTCAGCAACAAGGCTTTCATCAGTAGTGTATAACGCCATGATGGTGATTTCAAGTCTTATATACTTTCAAATATGAGTCATATAACATCACTTCCTGTGCAAACAAAAAACATTTTAAAGCAATACGTCATGTCAATTAAAAATGTCAAGTAAAGATAATAATAGTAGATGGATTGTGGATTGACAAATTAAAGGTTATATAAAAATAAATACAACTTCAAAAAAACTTTTCGAATGTAATACATCTGAATACAGACGTATATATGATGCAATAGAATATTGCAAAAGAATATATAATATATTGGAACATTATATATTAACACATGATATACTATTGTCACAAAAACTAAATTATAATTTGTCATTTAGTCCCGGTGGAAAAAGACCACCAAGTTTGATAATCCATCTTTTTTCTTTAGCATTTAGAATTTCATGCCAGCCTGTTTTGAAACTACGATTACCCTGAATGTAGTCAATAATGACAAAAGAAAATTTGGCTGTCTGATGCTTAATTGTGTGTCTATACAATGCATTAGTCAATCTCTTATTTCTAATATCACCCAGATGTTCCAAAATCCTAATACGAAATTGTCTAGATGTTTGGCCAATATAAAATGCCTGGCATGTGCATGTTGCAAGATATATTAACCAATCTGAACTACAATTTCCAAAGAACTGAATATCATATATTTGCCCAGTATTTTTACTGGTGAAACTAGTTGTTTTGAAGATATAACCACAAAAACTGCAGTGTCCACATGGGTAAATACCTGTAAGTTTGTCACCAGTAAGTGTTCTTTGTGTAAATTGTTCCTGCGTGTCCCTGATTCTCTTATAATGAGAAAATAATGAACCAAGTGTTTTGCCTTTTCTATAAGAAAAGCGACAAAGTTCTCCCAAATAATCCGACAAAAGGGGATGAGATTGAAGTATATTCCAATGATTATTAACAGTGTTAACTAAATGCCCACTATTTCTGCCATAGGTAGTGACAAATCTACATATATCAGTGTCCTGATTCTTGGAACGGATATTATATTGAAGAAGAGATTCCCTGGACTTGGTGTGACTGAAATTGATAGCTGCATCAATGATCTGTGGGGCATAACCCCTAGACACAAATCGGTTGGTTAGATCCACTCTTTCATTGTTCAAGTCATCCTGAGATGAGCATATTCTTTTAATACGCACAAATTGAGATTTGGGTATATTCCTAATAATGTGTTTAGGATGATGACTTGCCGAATGCAGAAGAGTATTATACTGTGGGAACTTCCTATGAATAGACGTTCTAAGTGTATTGTCCGACTGTCTTGTCAGGTGAACGTCCAAAAAGTTGATTTCATTGAGATTATACTCCACAGTAAATTCAATACCCCAAATGTTATTATTTAGATGTTCCACAAAGTGGGCAATAATGTAGCACTGAGAAATATCATGACTTATTAGTGCTTCAGACACCATCACAAAGCAGTGGCATGATTCCATCCATTTCACTCCTGGCTGTGGTTGAATTTCACTGGCTGACTACAACTGCAATGATTTGGACTTTGTAAAAATTAGCATTGAAGTGGTGGTTAATGGCAATTCAGGCAAAATGTATTTTGTAGTGTTGCAAAGCAAAATGTTATGCTTGCTATATAATGGAACAAAGAAAAGTAAACAAGGCTGTGGGCTGCAGTCGTATTTCCTTTTGCAGTATTCTAGAAATTAAGACATCATATCTTTAAGGAAGAGGATGCTTTCTCAAAAATATGTTCTATGACCTGTTTGAGGAAACAAGAAGTGATCAATCATCCAGGATGGTGAGGTGGAGACAGTGAATGAGTACGGATATGGCCAAAGGAACAGCAGCAAAAGGTGATTCAGGGCACAAAAATCAGCCAGGCAGAAAATCACTAATAACCAGAAATGCATTCTGCCAATGTAGTCACTGTGATGAAGCCCAGAAAGCAGCTGAAGTGCAGTACACTAAACATCACGTTGTATTAAATCAAAGTTAAGTGCTTTCTTCCTTCCAAATGTTAGGACTTCTTCAGAACTATCACATCTTAAAATACAGAGCTATAAAAACATATGATGCAAACGATCCAATAAAACCTTAAAATTAATTA
Source organism: Protopterus annectens (assembly GCF_019279795.1). Taxonomy (NCBI): domain Eukaryota; kingdom Metazoa; phylum Chordata; order Ceratodontiformes; family Protopteridae; genus Protopterus; species Protopterus annectens. Next base: position 221,903,181 of record NC_056743.1, read on the forward strand.
TCCAACATTTCATTTAATCAATGTAAAGCATCCTAAACAGCAAAAAAAGCACCTACTTATCATTAAAAGCACATATAAATAAACAAACCTTTTTCCAACAAACAGCATATAATGAATAACTCTTCACTATGAAACTTTAAAAAATAATACTATGTGTATATCTGGACATAATGCATTGTATAAACATTCACTTTTATTTTCCCATTTTTTTCCTAATGTCATAGTAGTGTTCATAAAAAAATTTGGTTAAAGTTCTTTCAGTCTTAACAATATAGAAAGCATCATAAGCTTCATACATACTGATACAAACAACACCTTTAGACATACAGTTGCATCCCCTTGCTAAATTGTATAATTAAGTTAGTTTCTAAAATATATATATCTACATTGGTTACAATTCATACAGTTATTCATTCCTAGGGGGTTATTTATATTAAATTAATTGTGTTTCTTCATGTTATTTTCTAATTTGTTCTTAAAATTCCTACCTGACTTAAACGCAAATTGAGGGTGATCACTAACACCATTACTCAAGGTTTAATGAAAATTTAAAACTCGTCCAATTCTTAATAATATTCTTAATACTTTAATAATTTGGGAAAGTTTTCAGCACTAATGCCAGATTGTATGATCCATTCTCAGCCATAACATTGCACTCGTTACTATCATTTTTTTCAAATCCTTTACTTATTATTTTTTTTAAATTTATTATATCTCCCATTTGTTACTTCCATGCTACTATTATATACCATATATTTTGGATAAGCCCTATCTAAAAACATCATGTTCAATTTCCTCAGAAATCTTTTTTTTTTTTTTTTTTTTTTTTTTTTTTTCAAGAAGGGTGTAATGCAAATATGAATTAGAAAAGATTGGCTGTCTGTAAGTGGAAGAAAATCTTCCACCCATTTTCTTGTTAATTGTTACATCCAAAAAATTATTTCATCCAAAGAAAAATGGTGGGTGAATTTAAAAAAACAATGGTGGTGTCATTTATATAAGTGAAAATTTTAAGCATTTCCAAAGATCCCACACATAAAATATAATATGTCATCAATGATTCTGGCATATAAATTCCAATACTTAACATGTTTGGAATTAAAAATATACTTGAGCTCCTAAGATAGAATTACTAAATTTGTATAAACTGGGGCACACATAGCCCCCATAGCCATTTCTTTGTTTGTTTAAAAATTTCCCTTTCAAAATCATATTTATTATTTAAAATCATTTCCATAAAATCCTTTATTAAATTTACTCCCTTGTTGTTCAAAAAGTCAAAGGAGGAAACAATATCTAAGAAGTGTTCTAACCCTTCATGATGGGGAATGGCTGTAAATAAATCTGTGGCATCTATACTTACAAATATTATATGATAACTATATAGGTCATTTTTGAATTTACTCAAAAATTCACAGGAATTCTTTTTATTAATTGAGTCCTGCAATTACCAAAACAAAAGTATGAAATGTTGGGAAAAGATTGAATATTGAACATTGTTCTTCCTTTAAATTTGTTATTGCAAGAACCCTGCACTACATAATGTATGGAACAAATATGTATACCCTCTACACACACACACACACACACACACACACACACACACACACACACACACACACACGTCTATATATATATCCATCTATATAAAAAATCCCCAAACCAATTTGTAATATCTATGCCTTAAGCTGAAGGGAAAAAAGAGCTACTTTTCAGTTTGTACAATTGACATCAGTCTTTTGGCATTGAATACAACATAAAGTATTCCATTGATTTTCAAACAGAAAAGGCAGCACTTGGGGTAATTTCATAATTTAAATGTCCATGATAATTCTTAACTGCTAAGCCAGATAGAATAATATATTTGTCAAAAACAGAAATGTCCATACAGTCCAGAAATCAAATCAGAAAGTGACCTGTAAGCAACATGAGGAACTTATTAACTTGCATGTATCTGTCCATCAGGAGAAAACAAGAGGGTACCCCAAGATATCCTTCTAAGTACCTATTTTACAACTGTTTCAACATAATTTATCATATGGAAACTTAACTAATCCTCACATGGTAAATAAACACACAAGTTGCTGAATTACCCAATTTCTATAGGAATGTCTTAGATTGAAATTAACAGTAAATTTCACAAGAATACATTTGATCAAAGCCCACAGTTCTATTTCATCAAAACTGTTAAATACATTTACACCATTATAAGTTAATAGAAAAATATTCAAGTTTTGAATTACATTTTCCTTTCTTAAGAGGTGGCAATAATAGAAGAATATGAATTCAAAAAGAAAACTAATCATAAATTAGGATAAATGTAAAGCATTTTAATTACTTTCAGCATATCCTCTCAAAAAAAAGTGTTTTTAAGTTAATTGTACTGTTAGATCATTAAAAACTAGACAGAAGACAAACATCAGTAGGAAGACAACACCATGGAAACTGCAATTCAAGTGTTAGACCTACATTTTATATGAGCTTCCTTAAAATAAGTGTATATTAGTATTGAGATTTTAATGAATAGTATTTGAGAAAAAATCTAGAAAAACAATTTGTAGTAAATCTACCACATTTGATGAAAGCCATCATATCAGGATCTTTTATGTTAAAGCCAATTTTAAATAAGTCTCTTATGATAATTTTCCTTGAGATCCTTGGACAGGATCCTTTTCAAAATAAGTGAACATAAAGTTTTGATCTTGGAATGCCAGTTTATATAGGTTGGGAGAACTGTATCTGTATATAAAAGACACAACATTTTAAACTTAAGAAAATAATTCTATGAGCAAAACAGATATACAGATCAAACCAATTATTAGCTGAATTGCTAATTCTTCCATAAATTATTTGCAGGTAGAGAAGGAAAATTAACTTTGCTTCAGCTGTAAATACCCAACCAAGAAATATCATTCTCATGACTTTTTAAACTTTCCAGGAATTTATGATTCCTTGTTTATAAATATGATTTTTTTAAATTTATTACAAAACCTGCAATGTCACTTTTGTGAAGATTAATTTCTTTCTGAGATAAGATGAAGTAGAAAATGACTAATTAATATAGTACCTGCATATATTAGAATGTAATTTTAAAGGGTATAATATTTATGTCACACAAAAGATGATTAGATTGGGTGGCCATGGTGGTGCAGCGGTTAGTTTCACCACCTCACAGCAAGAGGTTCTCCGGTTCCATTCTCGGCTAGGGTGTTTTCTGTGCAGAGTCTACATGTCCTCCCTGTGGTTTTGTGGGTTTCCTACAGGTGCTCCAGTTTCCTCCCACATCCCAAAGACATGCAGTAGGTGGACTGGACACTTTAAATTGGCCCTAGGTGTGTGTGCATGTGTATGCCTTCTGTGGAAGGTTGGGCGCCGGGCTGGCAACTCGGCACCATAAAATTCCACTGCCAGTCATGAGCGAACAGATGACCTGCTGTGACAACCCCTGACTGGTAAAAGCCAAAAGAAGAAAAGACAATTAGATTCATGGCTAGTTTAAAAAAAGGTAATTGGGAAGTGTTCAACCTTGTCTAACTCATGAATTTTTGTACTTTTGTATCATTATTGAGATTATTATTTGTAAGAAAATGTATTGATTGAAAAATATATCGGATATAAGAGTTAACTTAATTTGAAATGTAAATACATTTAAGACTATAAAACAAGTAATTTCTCTCTATAGTACCATATGCATTCTGAACATCTATGCAGGAAAAGACAGCATGGAAATGGAGCAAATTACTATACAATAAGACTGACTGCAGTATCTGCATTGGCTTGCAGATAGACCTACCATATATGAAACTAAACTAAAATGGGAGACCAAGGTCAAGATGGTTTTACTGAAATTTGGTTTAGACATTTTGAAAGTATTTTATAATAAAATTCAAAACAGAAATTGATATAAAATGAGAAATGTTAGTAGGACTGACTGTTAACTTACATAGAAATCATGTTACTGTCTTATGCAGTGTCAGTGGCACAACAAATAGCACATGTACCTTTGTTGGAGAAGATGGTTAAGTTCCACTTCTATACCAGGTAGATTGATTACTAACATTACAGTGCAGCATAAGTGGGGTGCTACACTCCTGTGTGTGTCATCCTTTGGACACATTAAACTGAGGATCTAACTGCTTGAGTAGATGGCACCTCAGTTGGATGTAAAAAATCCCACAGCATCTATCAAATTTCCCCAATAGAATAAATGCCATCTCTGAAAAAAAAGCCTACCAGCCTAGTGGGACTAACCTGGTCAGCAAAGGATAAATAAATACATTAATGAGGAGTTAAACAGTTTGAATAAACTTCATAGAATTCATTTGAAATAAATCTAGGCAAATTGTTTTCTACAAGAAAACAAAAGCAAAATAACTATTTTTTTTTATTATTTCCTCTGAATAGTTTTGAAATACCAAATTAGTTGGACAACTCATATTTTCTTGAACAAATTTGTGCATTCGTTTATGAGCCAATGGAACAATTTGAATTAAAATGTGAGTAAGAATGCATCAAAGTAGTCTTTAGTTTTTATTGGTCAGTAGTACATAAGTTACCATTTTGTAAATGACATATTTAATTCAACCTTGTTTTTTTTAATCCCTTTCTGAACAATATCCATGCAAATTTGCCTAAAACATTTTCTTGCTTAAATATGATACAATTTTTCTATGTTCATTAAATATATAGTTTAATACTTATTTGTCCTTTGTTCTCCATATTTATGATAATTTCCTTCAAAACTTTGGTCTGGTAAAGATAAATGTTCAATATTCTTATCTATAAAATCAGTCTTCTTTTATTCTTACAAAGAGCATTGGAAAATAAGTTCCAATTATGAAATCTTTAAAAAATGCCTAAGAAGGAAATTTTTACTCACTCATTTTATTACCAAAGCACCCTAATAATGTCAGAAATGTTTTAGAATAAATAGAGAACACCTCAGTATTAATAAATCTATGCTTTCTTAAAGATGTATCAATACTCATAGGAAAATTAGTGGCCTATGATCCAAAATACATGTAGGATAATGATTGATATCTAAAACAATAAATGTATGTAACACAAACCTATAATCAAGTTTTGAAAAGTATATATGACCCACTAGTATGTGAATTCTGCTAAGACAACAAATCTATTAAGGAATGATTTTAAATAAAATTCCTCAGTTATATAAAATTATGTCTCCTGGGATTACTTGACTAATCCATATTAAAAACCTTTACTGAAATAATAATGTTTGCATTTAAGGATGATAGACAAATGGATAAAATATATAGAAATTTAACATATTCAGCAAATCAAGCATAAATTGAAATTGGTGTAGAAAGATGGATATTGTATTTTTTAACAGAATTCTTAAATCAGAATCATGGTAAGAGCATAAAATAGTTATACCTCTTGAGTCTATAACCACTGAAACTCTACATAATTTATTGTCTGACTCCAAAATGTTTAAGATCAAAAGAGGCCTGTAATGAGATAAAAATAATTGTAGCTACTAATGATCATAAGGAAATGCAAATTAAACATATGGAGGATGCCAGCACTGGCAGTTTATAAATACTGTAAATCTGAGCCCATTTTTGATGATTATTCTTACTCACATTATGTACGTCAAGAAGACTTGAGGCATGTATTTGAAGTTCAAAGAATTTAGGAAGAAATTATTGACCAAGATTTATTGTTTACAAGACAACAGCTGATGACAAAATATATACAAAAAAGTTTAAGTATTTTTAGGCATTCTAAAGATAGGAGAAAACAAGTATATAGACCCAACAGATTTCTTATAATCTTATAAACAGCTATTATGCCCTTATCCAAAGTTTGAATAAGAAGGTTGAAGACCATGACATTTTGTCTGAGGCATGAAATATTATGGACATTACATTACTGGGATTTATTTATTTGATCTCTGTGATTTTATTTATTTATTTTTGTGTTTGTTTTTTATAATTTACAGCAAACAAGGCAGAGGCAGTGTGATACTGTTATAAACTTTATTTTTCTGCATTTATATAAAATGAATTAGACAGCTGAAATGGCAAATATTACAAAAAAGTTAAACTCTTGGGTAGTGTTAGAATTGTTCTGCCCTACATATGTCAATATTTGTCTGTAGGAGATCATTATGACTTTGTAAATTCTGTTGCATCAATGCTGGATGAAAAAAAACAAGTGCAATAGCGGAAGACATTAATTACCCAACTATAACTTAGGAAGCACTAATAAATTCATAAAACTTTTTGGACATGAAAGAAAAATCACTTCATTTCGTGTAGTAGCTTTGAAATCTTTTAATCTAGCAGTTGAAATCTTCTAATCCAGCAGTAAAAAATATTCACCAAGACAGCAGTATAAGAAAACTTGAAATAAATTTGAAATAAAATGAAACACTTGTATTTAAGCACTTTTGTTCATTGTCAAGTTCATTTTACACTTATTTAACAGTCGAACTTCTTGAGAAATACAAACGTTGTCAACTGAACATTGTTTAAATAAAAGCTGCTGCATAATTAATTCTTCATGCAATGAAAGAGAGGGGGAAAGAATTCTCACTAACGAATCCACTTAAGGATGCATTTTACATTGATTACCATTAAGCCCAGGGGGCATGTCAGCTTGCAGTTTAACCTGCCATCTAAGCTCCTTAACTTCTAGCTGGGGGTTCCCATCTCCATAGATCATGGAAACATTATCACTAGAAATTTAAAAGTGGAGCAAGAATGGTTGGTTAGCTTGTGTTTAGCTAGAGCGTTCTTTTCATCACCTTTTCTTATGGCCTGGTAATGCTCATTGATTTGATCACAGAGCTTCCTAATAGTTTTGCCAACATAGAACACCCCACAGTGACTGCAATCAGCAAGGTGTACTATGCAAGTTGAATTACAATTGCAATGTACTGACAAATTAAATAACTTATAACTTAGGAAACATATTATGCCACTTTGATTTTCATCTTATGTTTTGTATGTGATAAACATGTATAATTTTGAATAATTGATGAGGTTTCTAACATGTGATAATAACATATTACACTCTCTCTCTCTCATATATATATATATATATGAATTAACCCCAAAGAGTAATTAAAAATATGAACAAGGCCACCTTTAGTAACATCAGATCACATATCATTTACAGTCACCATTGTAAGTTTTTCATTCAATAGACTGTTCATAATAAGATTTGATAGAAGTAAGTTGGATGTAAAACACTGAGTGCACATTAAAAGATCAATGTGAATATATTAATTCAGAGAAAAATAAAGAATGTGGATGAGTCATTTTCAAAGAAAAATGCTAGTAATATATTTAATTTATTTATTTATTGACATTTGTTAACTGGGTTGGTCCAGCTGGGCTTGTGGCCCATTTTCAGTGGACACCCGAAGAAATACACAATGTTCCAATTAATACAGTACAGTTTACAGTAGATTACAGTACTTAGAATATTAAAGTCAGAAAAAGGATTACAGAAGAAATTTGCTAACAGGAAAATAAACAGAAACAAGGCAAAGAGTATGCACAAAGTTTTTGGTCCAAAGCTTTTACAGAAAAATAACAATATATTTACATATTTACATAAGAATTAATCCTTCAGGAAAAAAAAATCAACTTCAATCAGCTGGAATCAAGTAGCCCTGAAAATGGATGGAGCGTCGGGCCCATACCCGGCCATCACTGATGCTGGGAGCTGAGGGGACTTTGCAGCGATGAGTAGGAGGGCTGCAGCAGTGGCACTGAAGCCCAGGGCGAGGGCCTGGGTGGAGCGGGTGCAGATCTTGGTGGTAGTAGCAAATATTCAAACGAGAGCTTTGAAGGCTGAAGTAGAGAAGGGTTCCATGTGAACAGCAGTTTGAACATGGGTCATTAGGTCCTGAGAGATAAGCAAGCACCATTCGGACGGGATGTGTGATGGCCTCCATTGCTCTCAGCCGATCAAAAGGGAGTTGGGTTCAGATCCCTGAATCCAGAGTGGTGGAGATGGGCACCTCATGGCGTCTAGTGCGGTGACACAAACAATCCTGGAGAAGCCGGGAGGGGCCCCTGGGAGAGTTCTCTATCATATCAAGGGGAAAAGTTAATTTTCATTGTAGAGGATCTATAGATTACATGTTTAAAGCATGAACGAAAAGATTTTAGGAGCAGTAAAGCAATTGCTCTATTTATAACAAAAATGGATTAAATATTACAACTGAAAAAAACTTAAATGAGGGATTTGAATGTAAATAAAATGTTGAGTCCAAACTGGAAAACTTAAAATACAATACAGTTTGCAACTAGTCAAAGGAGAGAAATTATAACCCTGGAGCAATACTTTTTTAAATAGAAGTCATTAATTGAAGGAAGATAGTAGAAGAGCTTTTCAATTGGTACTTTTACAATTTGGGCAGTTTAGATAAGAAATAGCATAGTTTTCCTTGTACCTTGTGCTATTTTTGGAAAAACCTGTAACTCTCATTAAAAATCAGATGATGTACACTCTGCTTTACAGATAAAGCAACTTGCTCAGTAATGCCCGATAACATTCCAAAAGGATTGCTCTGTAGAGTAACAGAGGATCTAAGCGAACCATGTTTAGTATGTTTCATAATTTAAGTATTGGTTATGTTCTGCAGTATTTCATTAAGCCACATGTAGTACCTATACATAAAGACATATCAGGATTATAATGGAAAAATATAGATGGATATGTTTATTTCACAGAAAAGGTTTGAATTTTATAGAAATTTTAAAAATGACAAATATAGTCACATTGATAAAACACATTAGAGTGTCATGAGGGGAAAATCGACACTGGCAAGTCCTTTTTAAATGTTTTCTCTCTAAACATTAGATCATGTATAGTTATATAATTGGATGTAAGCAAGACCTCTGACACATTATATTATCATCCATAGTGACTTTACTAGCTAAGAATTCATATACATGAGATGCGGTGTTTTGTAAAATGGTTGAGTGGTAGAAACCAAAGTGCGTTAATATATGAAGAAGAAAAAAATACTTTGATAAAAGTAACTTTAGATGTATCACAGGGATCTCTTCTAGGACCAGCATTGTTTAATATATTGTTTTCTTTTTTTCTTTTTCCTGAAGTTCTACAGATGTATATTTGGACAAGTATGCTAATGACAGCAAAATTACTGCATTTATTTTTAATAGTGGAGACTACTGCACATTAAATAATCACTTGGCAGACATAATTAATTTTGTTAACTTCAAATGTAATTCAATAATCATGAATCATCATAAACTTAAACCCATAAACTCTATTAAAGATCTTGAAATACATATTGACCAAGGAATGCATTTTAAAACAGACATGCTAAACATCAAGAACAAGGAATTAAGTCAATTTATTTACAACAATAAAAGCAAGAGAAGCTTCAGAGTATGTCCTTTATATTTTTCTGTGATTAGGCCTATTGTTGAGCATAACTTGGCCTTTTGTCATTATTGTCATTTAAAAATAGAAGATCTGAAAAATTTGGAGATCAGTCAGATTAAATTGACAGACAAGTTAATAGTTTTCACCAAAAATGCAGGGACTTTGAAATTACATGGATTCAATTTAGTGTATGAATATCTTGGAAATATGAAATTACTAGCATTTAAATTTGTGGGTTCTGTTGAACTGACTGGAGTAAGGCCTAAAACTGTTAACAGAACTAGACAACATAAAACCCAGAGGTTTTCACCAAAAATGGAGGGACTTTGAAATTACATGGATTCAGTTTAGTGTATGAATATCTTGGAAATATGAAATTACTAGCATTTGAATGTGTGGGTTCTGTTGAACTGAATGGATTAAGGCCTAAAACTGTTAACAGAACTAGACAACATAAAACCCAGAGGTATGCTTTTTACAATTAATAAAAACAGGACTAGAAAAAGGGATGCTGTTCTCATTGTATTCAATTTTTTTGAAATACATTACCATTGTATATGCATATGGTGCCATCACTTAATGTTTTTAACATGTAATTAAATGACTATATAAACATTAGAAAGGATATGCGCAAGTTAAAGGATTGTGCATTCTTTGTTGGCCTTGCAGCCTGAATTTAGAATGGCCAGAACTATGAAGATAAATATGGCATGACTATTAGTCTTTGTAATAGGAACTGAGCCTTTCACAAATGTTACAGAAGCATCTACTAATAAAGATTATACCTGAAATAATGGTAATGATAAAAAATAGTTTTTGAAAGATGCACTTTGTTTTTGTAACTGCTAACCACGGTAGAATAATTTTAATAATACGCAATACTCTGATCATTTCTGTATCATAAGCAACTAACTCTGTTTTTGAGATGTGGATGCCAAGAAATTCACCTCAGGATGAGGCTCTGTTAGTGAATTTTGACTTCATTGTTGAAAACACATAATAAGGGTTATGATCAGCAAAACCTGATCATAATTATTGAAGTGAATGATGTTATCCTGAAAATCAAACTACTTTAAAATTGTTAGATACTTTATTCTGCCACACTTTTTTGTGTATGTGTGGCAGAGCAGAGTAAAATATCTAACATTTTCAAAACTGTTTTGTCTCCTTCTGTTTACCCCTGCAGAATCCCTTTTCTAGAATTGTCACAAGTGTGGTGGATATGTTTTTTCAGAGAGTTTAATTCAATGATTATATAGTCAGTGGTGTTATTTTTATGTAGAAGATCATTTGCTATCTAAAAAAAAGAAGTACATTTCTAATATATGAAAGTATGTTCAGTAGTCTTTATATTTAAACCTTTCTTTTAGGGATATTTCCAACTTATGTTATATGGACATCACTAATTGTCTGAATAGCTTTTGTTTGTTCCTTGAAAGAATGAAACGTATAGTATGAGAAGATACTAAAATCATTTTAATATGTTTTCCTTGCAACAGTCCAAAAATAAAACACATTATCCAGAAATATCGTATTACAGTTATTTAACATTGGTATGTAAGTGGTATTTACTAATGCACTAGACTGATGCATTTTGTTGCCGAAGGTTGTACTCCATCTCCTTCATATTTTGTGCAACAGCTTATAGTATAGCAACAGTAATATCATTAATATAAAAGGACACTTCACTTACTGATATAACACACCTACAAAGAATGTAATTCTCAATAAATCTTGGAAATCACTGATAGAATAAATAACGTTGGAGATGGCATGCACATCAACAGTGACTGCTAACTAACAGTGTATATTTTGCAGTTAAATAGAATTCCTAATATTCTAAACTGAAACTTGATTTTTTTTTTCAAATATTATGGACCAAAAAAATCCTAAAAACGTTTGGGCATATTTTTATGTCATGTATTTCGACAACCAAATAATATAAAAGCTAAACAAGTCTAATGCATTATATTTAATTAATCTTAGAACATAAAATTATAACTCTTATTAGTAATCCCAATATAGCTAAATTCACATCTTAGTTTTGATATACATTATTATAATTTCTCTTTAGGTTTAGTATCAGCAACCACTCCAAAACCCAGCTAAAGGACAAAATCTTGAGATTTTTGAAAGGTATAAAAAAAATGTACATGGGAAAGAAACAGAAACCTGATGTGGTGTAATATTTATGCAAAGAAAAAAGCTAAATTAATCAATACAAAAAGCTGCTTCAATGATATTTCTAGAGAAATACAAGAAAAGGTACATAGAAATGGAAAATTTCAGAACACAAGAAATAGGGCTACAAAGGGGAATGTAAAACTAAAGATTAGTAAAGTAGAAGTTAAACAAATAGAAGCTGTACTTTTGGAATACATGCAAGTTAAGGATTTAGAGTAGAAAGTCTAACACAGGTTATGTCACAGCATGATGGAATAATGAGTCCCCAAAGTAAGGAGAAACCGGAATAGTAGGAGATATGTAAAGAAGAAATATGGACATGTGAAAAAGAGATTAAATATGGTGCAATGTTTATGCAAAGGAGAAAACAAAACTGTTCAATACAAAAAAAAAGATATTTGAAGAGAAATACAGAAAAAGGCATCCAGTTATGGAAAATTTTACAATATAATAAATATGAAAACAAAGGGGGAAAGTAGAAAAGGGGATTAATAATGGAGAAGTTAAAGAAATAGTAACTGAAGTTATGGATTACCTGTGAAGTGAATAATTTACTGTAGGAAATCCAACTCTGATAATGTCATAGCATGGTTGAACACTGAGTCTCAAAATTAAGGAGAACAAGTGAAATTGTTAAGCATATGATCAGTAGCCGTATGAAGATACTTTAGAGACTTCATTAGAAAACCAGTACAAAAGGTTAACTGGAGTGTCACAGCAAGTGAAGGGGCAGGAAATTGTGGAAACTGATGCAGTCAGTGTTAGAATGATAGGCTAGTGAGTTCCCATACAAAAGAGAATGGATGGCACAGGATGAAGCTGAATAGAATATGTTACAGGAAGATGTTCTGGAGCTTTCTGTAGAATGCCCACAGGAAACAAAGAATAAGGAATGTGACTTCAGTTTAGGAGAAAAAGATCTATGGGAAGAGCTGTTTGTTTTAATATGGTATTAACATCAATTAAAGAAATAGACCATAGAAAGTCATTAAGACCCAACATGTTAGAAGTCTGATAAAACCATTTTGGACTAATTTCTATCTCTTTCATTTCCCTGCTGTAAAAAATGCATTTGCACGTCCGGGCAGTGCTGGTTAGCTAGGGCTAAATTATTCCCGGCTCCACCAAGTCTCCTCTTCAGTTTTTCCCTTGAAAATAGTATAACTGTCAACCTAAGCACTTAAAAAGCATCCTACAGTCCAGCACTTGCTCAGACCTAATAGCAAGCACTAATATACCCCGACACTTGATTGACCAGCACGGCAAGGTTCATTATTCACCCCTCACCAACCAAGCAACTAAGCAGATCACCCTACTATTCAGGCATGACCAAAGGGCAATTTCAGGTATACTCTACAGTCCACCTGGTGAACCTGGGTATCCTGAGGCAATGTTACAACTGCCTCATGTACACAGACAACCCTCTCCTCCTACTACAAAACATTAAAATATGTGAGAGATGCAGTTATATAGCTAAACTGGAGGCTAAGCTCTCTCCACCCAAGACTGAAACAGGCAGTCATGAGGAGAAGGTTAACACTTGCACCGCACCTCCAGCCTCACATAGACATGCTAAACCAGCACTGGCAAAAAATACACATAAATACAAAAAATCATACTCGGAGGCTCTAAATAAAAACCTGCAAAAGCATCAGAGACCTCCAAAGCAGACACCCAAAAAACCTGCACCTCTCGTCACAAACCAAACAACACATAAAACACAAAATCAGTGTGCCGCACAATCACAGCCCTTAAGGCAAAATAACATACCTAATACACTAGTAATAGGCAACTTTATAGTCAGGCACACTGACATCCCACTCACTAGGCTGGACAAGGAAAAGGTTACTGTTAGCTGCCATTGGGAGCCAGAATCCGCCACATAACACAAGCACTCAGGTCACTCCAGAACAAGTACAAATATGACTCTGTCATTGTTCATTTTGGTGTGAATGACCTAAGACATACCTCCCTGGACTACATGAAAAGAGACAGTATAAAGAAAAAATGATCAATTTCAACAACTGGCTAAGCTTATGGTGTTATTCAAAGGGGATCCAGTGTCTGTCAACCTGGGACAACATGCTCGACAAGCCTCATTGCTTTGCAAGAGACGGCTTGCACCTGTCACCCCTAGGCTTTTGAATACTGGCCAAGGCTCTTGCTGCTCCAATAGTGCCTTTTTTAGGCAAGACTCAAAAGTCAAACCCACCTCCATAAACAGCACAAATAAAAAAATGAGGGTTATGCTACTCAATGCCAGGAGTTTAAATCTCAAAATGCATGCGCTTGTAGCACTTCTCAGTATGGAGAACATTGACATTTGTGCAGTAACTGAAACTTGGTTCAAGGCTCCACAGAGAACTCCAGCACTACTGGGCTACAACTCATGCCACACATTTTGGCCACAGAACATGGACCGAAACACAAAAGGAGGGGTTGTATCCATATTCATCAAGGATACCTACACCTCCAGGTTAGTGGCACAGCATGATACCTCTGAGATCATCCATGTGCAACTAACATTGGGCAAATTTACAATGCAAATTGTGGCCTGCTACAGATCACCCACCATGACCCAGGACTACCACTCCACCTTTCTGGAGACACTGGAAAACATGAAGGTCCTACCGAACATCCTGATATTGGGTGATTTCAATTAGCCTACCGTTAACCGGGAAAACTACTCGAGTACAAACTCCCAGGTCCAGCGCTTCCTGGAATTTATCAACTCAAATGCCCTGGATCAGCTGGTAAACTCCCCTACCAGAGGTGAAAACATATTGGACCTGGTGATCACCAACATGGGCGACAGGTGTTCCGCACCAGAGGTCAACCCGTCACTGGTTAGATCAGACAATAAACTAATAACTCTGGATGTCCACACCATACCACCACCCCCAATCAAGGAAACCACAGTGAAAAACATTTCTATAGCAAACTCACCTGACAGAGGTGATAAGTTTTACAGCCCCCACACTAAAGGATAACAGTATCCAAGATGCAGGAACCTTTACAAATGCACTCTATGAACACCTACAAGGATGCATGGATCGTGCCATCCCTAGCAAAACCAAGACTCACTCCCCTAAGAGAAGGATACCAGTCTGGTGAACCACTGCCATAAACAGGCTATACAATAGAAGGAGGAAACTAGTTCAGAAAAAAAGCAAATTCCAAGAAAGAAAGACATCCCTGATCAGTATCAGTAAGAAACTAAGGTCCCTCATAAAATCATCCAAGGCTAACTTTGAAAGAAAAATAGCCAAGGATTCGAAAGATAACCACAAAGCCTTCTTTAGCTATGTCAAGAATCTAAGTGGTAACATGCAGATATGCTCCTGAGCTAGTGCAAAATAGCACAAAATATAATGAACCTACTGATATTGCCAACAACCTGGCAAATAGATTCAGTGCAAACTTCACCCCCCCTCTCACCCCCAAAAGGGACCACAACAATACAGGAAAAGTGTAGTGTCCCAGAAATCACAGACACACAAATGAAAACAGCCCTTTCGAAAGCCAAAAGCACAGCATCAATGAGGCCAGATGGTGTCCCAGGCTGCATCTTGGATGAACTACAGAACAAACTAACCCCCCACCTAAACACACTGTTCAACCTCAGCCTCTCCACAGGCTATGTGCCCATAGAATGGCGCACAGCAACAGTTATTCCACTCCACAAAGGAGGGGCCACAACTGACCCTGGTAGATAAGCCTGACTAGCCTGGTCTGCAAGGCTATGGAGCCGCATCATCATGGAACTCATTAACAAAGATATTGGGAACCTCCAAACACTTGACCCGGCCCAGTTCGGCTTTGTTAAGAACAGATCATGCCTACTAAACCTGGTTGACTTCTTCAAGACAGTCACCAAGGCCATAGATGAGGGGAAGGTGGTTCACACAGCCTACTTTTACCTCACCAAGGCTTTTGACACCATTCCCCACTCGGGAATTATAGAACAACTCACCAGCCTGAACATAAGCCCCTTCGTCACGAGATGGGTTTCCAAATGGCCTACAGACAGAAGTCACACGGTAAAAATAGCAGGCTCCAGGTCCGACTCTAAACCAGTCACAAGTGGTGTCCAACAAAGCTCGGTCCTGGGACCCCTACTGTTTGGCATATACTTCTCAGAAGTACAGGCAAACACAGGAGGACTATGGCTAATCAAGTTCGCCGATGGCTGCAAACTGGGAGCCATAAGTGACTCTCCAGATGACACAGACATTCTCCAAAAAGGCCTTACTGAGACAGACACCTGGTGTCAAAGTCATGATGTCAAGCTAAATGCCAAAAAATGCATAGTTATCCCATTTGGGAAAAACAAAACGCCCATGAATTATCACATAGGTGGCAGCCCCCTTAATACAGAAGAAGTAATAAGAGATCTGGGGACCCAGGCAGATAGTAATCTCTCGTTTGACAATCATATTGCCAAAGTAGTTAGGAAATCCTTCAATGTAGCCCATCTAATTACTAAAAGGTTCGCATCTAGAAATAGAGGTTATAGTGCCCCTTTAATCGTCACTCATCAGACCCATCATAGAGTACAATGCCCCATTTGGGATGTACCTCACAAGACACTTCCAACAGCTGGAAAGACCACAAAAGTACCTCACTAAGACTATTAGTGGCCTCAAACATATGTCCTATGCAGTCCAACTGGAAAAACTCTGGCTGTACTCAGTGGCATATCGCTTACTCAGAGGTGATCTCTGCCTCACTTGCAAAGCCATGTCCAACTCAGAATTGATGGACATGCTCCACCTAAAGAAATCCAAGTCACTGCAAGCCACTCACTCTAGTGAGCTAAACCTCACCACAATAATAAATAGAACATGCTGGAGGGATAGATTCCTGTCACAGAGACTCTCCAGGCTTTGGAACAAAATTTCTAACTACATTAGGCAGAGCCCCTCACTAACACTCTTCAAGAAAAACTTTGACAAGTGGATGGGTAACAGAAAATACATCCCTGGGATCACTTCATTGGCTCTTCTTGACAGAGGCTCAGTTAATTAATCAATGGGGCGGCGAAAGATGACACACTCTGGCTAGGCTTATAAATGCCCTCGGGCAGATAGCCTAGTACCTACCTATGAACAAATGAACACAGCAGTCGAGACTAATTACAGAAAAACGTGATATAACAGAAGTAAATAGAATATATTCCTGTGCAGCTTAACAATCTGTGTACCTTTTTTTTTTTTTTTTTTTTTTTTTTTTTTTGGTATTCATTTAAATAAATATACTTTGAGATGACTCTGTGCTCTGTTTGTGGTAGATAAATTAATATCAGATAAAGTCTTGCACAAAAACACAAGGTGATAAGGGAAAGGAATGGAAGAAATCAAATGTCATCATGAAAGTACTGAATAGAGAAAACTATAAAGCAGTTAAGACATGAACTGTCACTGATAGAAGAGTATAGAAGAAGGAATAGATCAACAAAAATTCTTAGAAAGATAGATGTGATTAAAGCAACATGCATTATGGAAGATATGCAGATAAATATAAAGAAGTACAAAATAACCAATTCAATGATGGCCCAACAAAGTTTTATACAGAACTGGGAAATAAAACAAAAGGAATAGAAACACCACCAAAAAAAGAAGAAATACACACATTTTGGAGAAATATCTGTGAAGACCCTGTGGATCATAACAAAGATGTTGAATGGACAGAAGAAGTGAAAGAAATGGTAAAAAATTCAAATGTACAGGATATGAAATGGGATGAAGTATCAGCCTCAGGAACTGAAACTAAATTATGAAAAGCTCCTAACTGGAAAACCCCAGGCCCAGATGCAGTACCTAACTTCAGTCTAAAAGTATTAACATATTTGCTTGAAGTTTAGCCCTGAGTAAGAACCACTCTGATATGCACACCTCAGACAGACACCAACCTGGTTAACAGCAGGAAAAACAATACCCCTCCTTAAGAGTGAACCTGCAAACTATAGACCATAACTTGCCTTCTGATGATGCGCAAACTGTATACTGGAGCTGATTCATAACCCAGAGGCTTCCCATGCTCTGGAACAAGATCCCAGTTCATGTTAGGCAGAGCCCCTCACTGACTCTCTTCAAGAGAAATCTTGATGAGTGGATGGGAGATCGTAAGTTTACCCCAGGGGTCACATCTGTGTCACTACTAGACAGGGGCACAGTAAACTAATTTTATTATATAAGGGGACCTTCTCTGTGTCACTACTAGACAGAGGCACAGTATTCTAAATCTATTCTGTGCATTTTTGTACCATTTCATGGGGTGGCAAAAGCCACATCACTATTGCTAGGCTTACAAATGCCCCAGGGCAGATAGCCTAGTACTAAACTATGAAACTATGCCGACAGACTGTAATCATTTAGAAGAAAACTTAATCATGGCAAAAAAACAAAGGGGTAACAAAACAAGTTATATTGAACAAAGGGCCATTCATTGTTAAAGTCATAATAGAGGATTGTAAAATGGAAAGAATCTAAGTATGGCATGGATAGATTATAAAAAAAAAAAAAACATTCAACAGCATCCCACATT
Source organism: Protopterus annectens (assembly GCF_019279795.1). NCBI lineage: Eukaryota > Metazoa > Chordata > Ceratodontiformes > Protopteridae > Protopterus > Protopterus annectens. The sequence goes on from NC_056743.1 coordinate 221,921,304, forward strand.
CATGAATAAAGGAGTGGTTACAGATGTATAAGAAACACCCTACATCAGTCAATTACATTACAGTGACCATGAAACAGTGGCAATCCACTTTATAGCTAAACCATGATAAAGGACAAATTATTATCCCAGGAATGCAAATTAAAAGGGGGATACTCCGGGGCGACTGTCACTGCTGCTCTTTAGCCTTACTCTTAACCCATTAAGTTATCCACTTAATAGATTGGGTCATGGTTACAATTTGCCTACCACACAAAAGCAAAGTATAAAGACTTCTCATCTCCATTGTGTGGATAATTTAAAACTGTATAGTTCATCACACAAGGAGCTTAAAGTATAACTGAAAGTGGTCAAAACTTTCTCAGATGATATAAGAATGTCATTTGGTCTTGATAAATGTACAAAAATAACATTTAAAGCAGGAAAGTTGCAGTACAAAGAAAACATCAGTTCGGGACAGGAATGTGATATAAAGGAACTTGAGCAGGAGGGAGTTTATAAATAGTCGGGAGTCGATAAAGGTTCGAAAATAAAACATGAACAAATTGAACAAAACTCAGTAAGGAATATTTTTGAAGACTAAAATTAATACTGAAAACCACACTGACATCTAGTAACAAAGTCCAAGCTATAAACCAATTTGCTCTTCCTCTTCTAACTTACAGTTTTGGGGTGATTTGCCTTGTCTCGAAAGGTACTGGATCAGCTGGACAAGAAAACAAGAAAAATGCTTCACACTTATCAGATTATATGAAGAATTAGATATACCAAGATTATATATCCCTCATTCTGTAAGAGGTATGGGCCTCCTCAAAACTGATTACTGTATACATCTGCAGTCAAAGGACTGCATACATATCTGCTGACCTCACCAAAAATCAGACAACAACTGAATTTGCCAAAAAAAAAACAGAAGGAAGAATATTAGAAGAAGGATCAGATGAGAAGGCAAGAAATGAGAGAAAGGCAGTGAAGATTGTGCCATTTACTAGCAGTTTTGCACACTGCTGAATATTACCTTTAAGATTCCGGATATAATTGAAGAAGGTCTTGTGATTGTCCTTAACCTGAAAGGTTATCCTTACATTATAATCCACCTTGCTGGACTTTATAAGTTCTCTTAATGTCTTGTTTAGTATAATCAGAAAGCTCTTGTATCTATAAGAGTTGCTGTTTCTGATTTTGGCCATAACTTATTGCTTTTGTTAGATAACCTGTTAAGGATTCCACCAGTGTGGTTTGTTTTTGGTGTTAGATCTGGGCCTTCTTCTGATAGGTATAGCAGCCTCAATGCAGTCATTTACATGTTTGTACAGGGTTTCTGTAAATAATTCTGCATAGGTAGCTGTGTTTTCAGGGTTTAGGGATCCATGAATTTTGACAAACTATCGCTTAACAGGATATAGTTTGCTTTGGAATAATTTCTAACTGTTATGGATTTAGTTGGGTTTACTGGGTTGAGTTTTGTTTCAAGGGAGACCGCTTTGTGGTCTGACTTCATCAATGAGGAAGTGACATGAGGGGTGCAATGCTCTCCCATGCTTGCGATTACTTGGTCCAATATGTCTGAACCTCTGGTTGGAGTGTGCACTAATCGGGTCCAAAGTGTTTGTGTTAATGATGTTCAGGAAATGCTGTGCCTGTGAGTTAGAGGAGGTGTACAATTCCCATTCTGTACAGGGGTAGCTAAAGTCTCCCATGAATAGGGTATTTGGTTGGATGGTGAGTAACCATGGTCTAGGTAAGAGGTTTTAGTTTCATGGCTCATAGAGGGTGACCTGTAACTGCCCAGTACATGGTAGAGAACCTTGTCTATGGAGACTTAGATGTGGATGAATTCCAGGGCATCATCCTATTTACCCAACCTGGAGTTGTATTTGCTGCTAACATAGATTGATGCACCTCCAGCTGTAGCCCCTGTTTGTGCTGCTGTTGGTCTAAATTTGTGGAAGCCACTGTAGCCTTTCTCTGCCTGGGTACTTTCTGTATCTTTAAATCAGATCTCTTTAACAGTACAGATGTTCATATTCTCCAAAGTGAGGACAGCTCCTAGGGTGGGGAGTTTTTTGTTTAGGCTCCTAGCACTGAGCCATAACACCATGAACCAGGAGAAGCACACCTACCTGCAATTGCTAACCTGGTAGCTAACAGTTCTGGCAAAATCTTCACCCCTCTGTCCCCACCAGCCATACTGCAAAGCATTCCTGACACCTGTCCTCTACTGGGTATCTCCAAAGAACAGGTCATACAAGTGCTCTCCAAGGCTAAAAACACAGTCTCTATAGGACCAAATAACATCCCAGGCTGCTTGTTAAACAATCTAAAGCAAGACTAGTTGATCCACTTGGAACTCCCTTTAACCATAGCCCTTGCATATAGGCAGTCCATCAGCTGACCCTGAGAACTATTGACCCATATGCCTAACCAGCCTTATCTGCAAGGCCATGGAAAGAATTATCTTGGAACGTAGCAACAAGGACATAGGTGACCTCCAAACTCTAGACCCCACCCAGTGTGGTTTCGTCAAGGGTAGATCTTCCTTATTAAACCTGGTGGACTTCGTTGAAAATGTCACCAAAGCCTTGGATGAGGGCATAGTGTTCATGCCACCTATCTTTACTTAGCAAAGGAATTTGACACAATTCTCCACTCAGGGATCATTGAGAAACTCTCCCAACTGGGAGTTAACCTATACTTCACTAGATGGGTAACCGACTGGCTCACTGATGGAACACACTTTGTCAAAGTTCGGGAGTCCATCTCCTCCAGTAGACCAGTTACCAGTGGCATACCACAATGATCTTTTCTGGGCCCTCTACTGTTTCCTATCTATTTCTCTTAAGTCCAGGAGAAAGTAGAAGGCATGTGGCTTACCAAATTTGCAGATGACTGTAAACTGGGCACAATCATAGAATCCCCCAATGATGTTAACATATTACTGAAGGGACTGACGGAGACAAATAATTGGTACCAAAGTCATGGACTAAACCTAAATGCAAAAAAATACCTCATTATCCCCTTTGGCAAAGTAGTAGCCCCTGCTGATTATAATATATATACTCCACTAAGTTCAAACCCAGTCGTGTGAGACTTTGGAGCACTGGTTGATAGCAATCTAAAATTCGATCACCATATGTCCATAGTGGTAAGAAAGCCTTCTAGATTGTACATTTCATAAATAAGGGCATCGCATCCAAGACTAAGGAGGTAATAATGCCACTGTACTCTACCCTTATCAGACCAATTATTGAGTACAATGATCCCTTCAGTATGTTCCTCACTAGACACCTGCAGCAACTGGAGGGATGACAACCTAATCTCTAACCAAGAGATTCCAGGGTCTCTAAAACATGTCATACATGAAAAAACTGAAAGCCGATTCACAATACTCTGTATTATATAGTCTGCTAAGAGGTGACCTGTGCCTGGCCTACAGAGTAGTCTCTGACCCTGCCATAATGGAAATGCTGCACGTCCACAAATCAAATGGGACAAGAGTCGCTCGCTCCAGGGATCTCAAAATTGCCACTCCTCTGGAATAAATTTCAACTTCACGTGAAGCAAAGCTCCTCAATGACCCTATTTAAGGGCAAGTTTGACAATTGGATGGGTGACTAGAATTGACTCCAGGGGTGGCACCTATGTCCCTGATGGACAGGGGCAGTTGGTGCTGATCATAGAATCACTCTGCTAACAATGACCATCTAATATTGTCATTTAGGGTGCACACATTTTTTTTACATGACTAGGCTTGTAAAGGTCCTAGGGACATTACCCTAGTAACTTTCTATGAAGCTATAAACCTATGAACACCTTAAGGTTGCTTTTAGTTTTTTTTTTCTTTTCTGTGTTGGTAATTTTGTCATTTTGACATTGCCTAAAAACGACTATAAGGGGATGGATAACTTAGAGTGAACAGGTGCAGGCTATCCTTAGCAAAGAGGAAAAAAAGTGGAGCCAGCAAACGTTGATACAATAAGGTCCAAATTTATTATAGGTTAACAAACCTACACATTTATGTTACAGACCGGTTTCGGTAGAAAAACACAACCTTCTTCAGTGTATTAGAACAAAGCATAAATGTGGAAAACTAGTAGTGCACTGTACAAACATTTTTTGGCACATAATTCTGCCAAATTCACTTTTATTATTATTGACATTATATCAGGAAACAGGATAAACAAACTAGGATGGCACCAAATTCTCAATAATAAAGAGAAGAAATGGATAATTAAACTTGGGGGATTATTCCCACCTGGTCTCAATGAGAATGTATGACCCACCAATAGGGACTTAGATGCCTCTATATTAGCTTACCACATTCATGCTTTGTTCTAATACACTGAAGAAGGTTGTGTTTTTCTACCAAAACCGGTCTGTAACATAAATGTGTAGGTTTGTTAACCTATAATAAATTTGGACTTATTGTATCAACGTTTGCTGGCTCCACTTTTTTTCCTTGTTACACAGTTGATTTGAGGGCCATGCAGCTGCTCACCATGCAGGAATTTCTTTTTTGGTTACGTATCCTTAGCAAAGCAAAGTTGTCTGTTAGCCATGAACTCCAGTACTAATGGATATTGGATTGGCACTAGAAATGAAGCCATTTATTAAAATCAATCATTTTCTGTTCATACTGCGGCATCATCCTTGGTGAAGGTAGAATGCTGCAAAGCACATACTTGTCTGTAACATATATTCAGAGAGATTCATACTGTCTCTTTTCATGTAGTCTAGAAAGGTCTGCCTCAGGTCATTTACAGCCACATGAATTATGATAGAATCATATCGGTACCTGTGGTGCAGTGATCTGAGTTCATGTGTGATACTGCAGATCCTGGCTCCAGATAGGCTACTAGCCATTCTCTTCTCCTTGTCCATTCCGGTCAGAGGAGTATCTGTGCGTCATACAATGGAATCCCCTGTGACAAGAGTACTGTTTGCTTGTGTTATGGGCTTTGTTCTGGGGGAACATTGGCTGCAGACCTATGTGTAGTGTTAGGTGTTGCTTTTGGTGTGTGCATTAGTGATAGCTAAGGGTAGGTGTTGCAGTTTGACAGCTTAGAAGGTCTTTGAGGTTTACAGAGGTTTCTTTTAAGTGCCTCAGCATAAGAAGGTCTATTTTTGTGGTAATCAGTATGTGTGAAGGATGTAGTGTGTGTATTTTTCACAACATTGTAAGTAAAATTTTTGCCTCCAAGGAAGTTATGTTTGACATCTCTCATATACTGTTAGTTTTTTTTTTTTTTTTAGTATTGAGGTTGTCCACATACATGAGACAATTCCTACATTCATAAGTCTAACTATATTGTAACCTTATCATGCCTTTGCTCATCACCCCACTATATTGCATTTTATATTTAGTTTTATTTACAAACTAAGGGACTGTTGATGGATGCTCATTATGTATTCACTTAAATCAATATTTTTATGGATGCTATGGAGCAAGATTTACTTCTTTGCAATATTTTCTAACAAATTATGGTGTTTTATGTACGGTTTACAGATGACCTTATTTTCATTTATGATAGATCACACAGTGATTGATGTGAATTTTGGCTAGAGCTTTATAAGACTCCTTATAATCTAAAACTGTTCAGGAACATAAATACACAATAGATGATCCATTAAGCAATCTGTATAAAACACTCACTTGTATAAAGTGTCTTTTCCATACTACTAGGGGTAATCCACCCCATGTGATTTCTTTATCAATGAGTGAAATTTATACAAAATAAAAAAAATATATATATATATATATATATATATATATATATATATATGTATATATATATATATATATATATATATATATATATATATATGTAGGTCTACCTGATTTAACCGAAAGCTTCAAATGTCAAGAAGAAGAACACCGACACTGGAAGATCTACAACGGAGAAGACCAAAAGTTGAAAATCCCGATGCTGAGAACACTGACATGTTAAGGTAAGTGTGCGGTAGGGACGGACGTTAGGGTCAGGGTGTGGGTAAGGTAAATGTGTGATAGTGACGGACGTTAGGGTGCGGGTCAGGTAAGTGTGCGATAGTGACGGACTTTAGGTTTAGGGGCAGGTTCATGTCCATTTTCAGTAGAGGCCCAGGGAGAAAAGCTCCAAGATTAAACTAGTATACATTAAAAAAAATTAAATGTAAAACATAAAATAGCACATGTTAATATCAGTAGTACAATAATGCATTAGGCTAACATAATAGGAATTAACATGAAAAAACAGTCTATGCACATCAAGCTAAAAAATGACTGAATAAAATATTGTTGTAGGCTTACACACCTACACACACACACTACATGAACGCACAACTCACACTTATTTACATGCCCATACTTGTGTGGAGTTGAGCATACAGGTGGATAAAGGCAGCGAAATAGAATGTAGCATCCGAAAGATATGTTTACAGATTGTGGCAATACGCTACATGTGGAAACAATTTGACTGAGGTATATAGGTTGAATTAAGTTCCGTGGAGTGGTAGGGAAGAGATGAAAGACACTAAGTAATTATTTTGTTTGTACCAAAATTCACACACAAATAACATAGATGGCATATGTACAAGATCATTTAGTGAGAGGATGCAAAGTCATTTTACTAGGTGGATGGTTGGGAAGGGAGAAAAAAAATCGTCAGTATGCTATACAGTTAGTGTTAATCAGGGTTAGTAAAAGGGCATAACCATTGTGCCTTAAGGAGTAGTTTTAGTTGGTGCTTAAAAAGTGCTAATGATGGAAGAAGTTGTAGGTTGGTGGGGAGTCTATTCTAAAACTTACCGACCCATTTAAGTTCGTAACTGTAATATAAAACAGAAGAACAGCGTTATTTTGCATCCAATTTCCTTTGCTATTCTTTTCAGCCATTGAAAGGTAATAACCCTTCTAATTCCTGCTTAGCGGAAGGTACAAGCCAAATGCATTATATCAGGATAGCAGGCTGGTGATCAAGCTGCATGCATTATGCAGGCTTCCTGAGCAATTAGATGGGGAGAAACATGGAAATAGGTGCATGGAGAGGGGCATGGCTCTGATGGAAGCCTTTAAGACACTTTAACAACTGAGCATTTGGGACTTTTGTATTTGGTATCAGGCTGAAAAGTCTGTAAGTGCTGCTCCTCTCAGCCATTTTCAAGTTGTATTTAGTATAACAGGCTACATATGGCACATCTGCCTGCACTGGTATGGAGTATTTAAGTTAGCAAAAACAAAGAAATTGTTTAGACATTGTTGTGATAACTTAAGTGCAAATGGACATCATATTTCCACTCTCATCAACAAATCATGACTTGTAACTGCAGGAATACACAGGTAGTCTTCTCTTAGCTTCTTAGTTTTCTCCACTAATTATTATGGGTATGCAGGGGTATTTTATTGGTATTTTCCTTATAAAATGGTCCAAGCTAATGGCACAAATAACACAAGAAGTAAAGTAATTGACCATTAAATTATAATTTATATCTGATCCACATTTGTATTTATGTATAAAGACCAGTTCAGAGAGTATATGTTTGAAGATGACTGAAATTCTAAAAAAATGTCATATTGTTCTCTGTGCATCTATGACGAAGGTAAAAATATACTAATTTTCTGCCAAATATGTCAAGGTCTAGCACTATGGATATAACTAATAAAATAATAATGAATTATAAAATATGAAAAAGTAAGCTACTTCTGACTAGCTAATACATCTTATATTAGGCACACTGTACTCCCCAGGATGTCTGAAAAGAGGGATTTAATCGTGATGTATTTTTGAACATTATGAAAGGAAACCTATAACTTGTCATTCATAATTATGCATTTATGAAGGAAAAATGTAATTGTTTTCTGTTTTTGATATAGTACTATAAAATGTCTAACGTTACAATTACAAATAACTGTGTTTCTTTGTGGAGAAAAGGGTGCCATCACATCAGTTAAGCTAGTTTTGTGCGTCTTTCTAGCATATATAAGCACCAGTAGTGTTTTGTGAAGGCTTAAATAAATGCATAAGAAATCTAACTCTGTACCAAGCAAGAACATTAAACAATTCTGATCTGGAATGAAAAGTGCTTTTATATGCAATAAGCTAAGTGATGACTGACTCACAAGTAATATTTTTTATTTGTCCTGGTCCACTTCAATGAACACACAACAACGAATGACATTTGATGACCTTTTTTAAACTTCCATAACTATGATTGTTAACCAATAGTTATAAATTTCAACCAAAAACATGACACAGGTGATAACAACATCCATGAAAAAAAACATAAAATAACCATAAGGGTAGCGCAGCTGCTCACCCTTGATAAGCAGTGTCCCCCACTTGCTCACTTATCTTTGCACTAATAAGGCAATGTTACCCCACTCACCTTCAATTTATTGAATTTCACCACCATCCAAATAGGCAGCTCTGCTTGCTCATTAACTTATCCAACAGAGCAACTGGTCATTTTCCTTCCCAACTTCTTGAATTACACATCCAGCACCAGAGGGGGAACAGAAAAGGGCAAGCCTGCCCCTCTTCTCCACCCACCAGCCTGACCAGGCTGTTCCCCCTCTCTCCCACCAAATTTCCAGCAATCTAACCACAAGTAAGGCAGTAGGTCAAACATCATTCGGTGTACCCATCCTCCCTAACCAAGATTGATCAAAGTCATTACCTCCAAACCCTATACATAACTAATGGAAAACAGCCAAGTACCTAACAACTACAAGCAAACCACTGACCCCTCTCCTATGCTACGTTAGTAACCATAACCTCATCACCTATCATAACTACTCCCACAATCTAATTAAACCATAAAACCCAACCACAGGAAGCCTCACAATGATACCAAGAGCCTTACTCAGCCACTGGACCCACTACTAAGCCCACTGCCACTGAAGCCATTCCACGGCAATTGCATACCACCATGCCATATTGTAACTCCATTTACCGTCCAATGAAAACATTTTTTTTTTTGCTGACCAAGGAATGTAATACCCCTCTTAGATCTCTTTTTCCATCCCATTTAATAAAATGCTGTCATCTCACCAACTACCCATTATAAACAATAAGACACAAACCACCATCATGGTTGGTAGCAGTATGACCTCAAAAACACCACCATCATGGCCGGTAGAAGCATGACCCCAAAAACATCACCAACAATAGACCAAACCAAGCAAAACTAACCAACATAATATACTAACAAACTAGAGATTGCTCAATGCCACTAGGTCACACCATGTCCATGATATATTATTACTATCCAGAATATAGTAAAACAACCCCGCCCAATCTATCCTGAGACTGCAGTAACTCAAAGCTAAATCCTTCCATCAAAACCTCCCTTCTAACTCACAAGCCTAACTTACGCAATGCAACCAACTAACCCCCTACTCTTGATGTCTGTAATAATATCTGACCCATTCGAAAGCAGAACCCCACTACCCATAAAACAATGTAAAATTCATCCTTGATGCTCCCCATATAAGATCAAACCAAGACAAGACAATATCTTGTGACTGTAGGGAAGAAAAACACACAAATTAACAACTCCATATTCTGCTGCACTACTGGCAACCTCCTTTCATTCTGCTCCATCAGCCGAAACCCTCCTCTGCTTCTTCTCTCACCTGTCAAGTCCACATTCCTTCAGTTCCCCCAAGTGATACCAACTCTGCATGTCCCCATCTGCTCTCAGTGATCTGTAAAAGAAAAGACTGTAAATACTCCACACATGCATAATCCAAGTTCTTAATGACCATTATACACCAGCAAAAGGATAACTCATTCATTAACTGCATAAAATGCAGACACTACCAAACACAAAGCACCCCTGCAAATTAAATGTCCTACCAAAGTTCCCCATAAAACTACCCCTAACTCCCTTAGTAGCAGTACAACAGATACCCTTGCAAACTAAACAAGGTCTTATTTATAGACAAAATTATCACTCTACCAACGCAGGAGTAGCTGTTGACCACTTAGCATACTCCCAGGTATGACCACATTGCTCATCACCATAGCAAATTAGACATCTGATACAAACTTGCTTCCACCATCTGGGACCTTGCTGAGAAATGCCACAGTAACTGGAAGCCCATCACCACACCACCATCTGCACAGAGACAAAAGTTAAATGCATTAGCAAGTATACCACCTTTATCCATTTGTTACACATTATAGCAGTGGTGTACCTCAACTTGGTAATGAGAAAACCAGTCAGTCCAATGAAAACTGCAAACCATTCCATACCCTAGCAGTACAATAAATCATGGACCCTGCAGTGGTATCCATGGAAAAGAAGAGGCTTACCCAACATCCCATCCCATAACCTTAACACTCTTGTCGTCTTATCCTGAAATCATTCCATGAGTACGTAATTTGCTTGCCCTGCTCTCTTATGTGATAGCAGCCATTCCAAAGGGTGTAATGGCCCCACTGCCCCCCCTGGTGCAGCAAAACCTTGCCTACACCCCCTTCCCACTCACCCTAACAGACAACAAGCACTTGTCTTCCAAAATGCTGCACGGCTTAGTTACTCCCTTGTTTGAGCCTCAGACTTCATTCCCGTGACAGGTCATACACATCCCTCACAATACTTAAACCCAGGACCCTGTGCACTCCAATCACACCAGCCCCCACTACTTCACAGAAGCTGTCAATTGCATAGCAACACAAAATGTGAGTCCAACACCTTTATAATTGTATAAAACAAAGTGTAAAATATGTCACAATTTATTTTTTTAACTTTTATGCCTTAGACCCCACCAGATGTGTACAGAAATTATATTGTTAAATTCTTTAGATCTTAGACCCCCCCCCTTTATGTATGGCTCCATTCACATAGATTGCCTCAAGAAGTATCTTCTCCTTTTGGGTTTCCCAGTTAAGGGTCGCTACAGTGGAACAACGGTCTGCAGAACGATAGGGCCAATTTAAAATGTCCAGTCCACCTACAGCATGTCTTTGGGATGTGGGAGGAAGCTGGAGCACCTAGAAGAAATCCACATGACCATACAGAAGACATGCAGATGCTATACAGAAACACCCCAGCCAAGAAGCGAACTGGAAAATCTTTTGCTATGAGGTGACAACGCTAGCCACTGTACTACCGCAGCCGTCCAGATTGCCTCAAGAAGTATATAAAACTCAGTGTCTGACATTTACAGTGCCATCTCTCAGTGATTTAAATATGATGAGCCAATAACTATGAGTTATGAGAAGCTGACAAAAATAGTCTAGGCCATTGTCCAAAAATCTGTACCGGAAGGAGGCATGATAACACCTCTTCACCAGATGCACATGGTAACTTTCACCTACTATTTCTAAAATTCCCTCGGCTTCAAAACCTTTGTCAGTCCTTGCAATTGTAGAATGCTTAGCTAATGCCAAACTAACAAACTCAATTGCCCTGATCATTGTCTCTAAGCGTGCATGGCAACAGCAGTCCCACAGACTTGCTCAAAGCCCGCTGAGAACCCTGAATGAATAACATAATATGAAACCGCATCCTCTCTAAATTAGGCCTTTTTTTTTCAAGCGAAAGCTAAACTAGATGGTGCATGCACACTGTACCCACTGTCACCATGATGCCCTCATGTCCTCAAAAGTGATCAACTTGCATCACAGAAAGGACTGCACAGATCAGAACTAACAGGACAGCAGCTGAATGCTATTACTTAGTGACTTAGATCCTCTGATCAACCCATTGATTTGGCGTATTACATAAGGAACCGGTCATGTTAAACAAATTCTAGATATACAGTGAACATCTGTACCATTGAGAGGTATACCAAATCGGATCATCCGAATCAACACAAAAGCCCCAACTCCAACGCAATGATGGCTATTGCCTCTGATTTCTCACCACTTAAAAAGGGTACTAACCAACCGGCCACACTATCTTGCATACCTCCCAACCTCTTAAAGCAAGAATTTGGTCAAAAGCCGTACCTAAAGTGGGGCAAATTGGTGACAAGGGGTTGGGAGGGTGGCCTAATGGTTAAGGTGTTTGCCTTACAAACACAAGGTGCAGGGTTTAAGTCTCACAAGGGATAATTGGCTAGGCTTACAATGGCTCACAAGAGCAGCTAGCCTAGTACTAACCTATGAACCTATGAACCTATGAACAACCCCTCACTATTTTCCCCACAAATCCAAAATGCAGTGAAAATAACAGATTCTGCACTAACACAATTCCTCAAAAGATCTGTAGTCTTAAACTCAACTGTCAGGCATCACTTCTAACTGCAGTGTAATGATGTGCCACTAACTTACCAGAAAACTATATAAAATGGACCTAACAATAAGGCATAAATTCAGATGCTATTCATAAAGATATGAAATCTGAAAAGTAAATGCATGGCCTTTCCATTTGCTTCAATTTCAGGGACCCACCAGCACAGCACAACACCAGATCCATGAGGAACAGATTAACCCAATAAAATTGGACCCACCTTGTTGCAACCTGTGACTAAAATAACCCTCCCCCACAGCCGTTCAAAAACCATACCAAGCATGCGCTCCTGACAGTGCACTTCCCGGGCAACACACAACCTGCAAAAACATCCTGTTGATCCTTCCACCATAAATCATAGCCCTGGCAAACTTCGGTCACACTGCAGCCAGAAGAGGACACTGGTCCCAATAAGGGACAGTCACAACAGCACCACACTGAAACCCATAAACCCAAGGAACCTTGCAGCATTAAAGTGCACACACACACACACACACACACACACACACACACACACACACACACACACACACACACACACACACACACACAGCACCTCACTACTCTAACAAACCGCTGAGTGCTGTTCACTTTCTCTTAAAGCAGTTCCAACATCTGGAGAAAGCTCCTTGCCAATCCCCCTTATCCACACAAAATTATGAAGCCTTCTGGACGTACTGCACAAAACTGTACAGTTGTGTAAAGGCCTGCATGCTGCTTGCCCTATCACACCAAGCAAAGTGACATCCATTACCTTTGTTGGTTCTATTTTTTTTTTTTTTTTTTTAATTATTTATTTTTTATTTAATACTGCTGCTGAAGAGAAAAGCAGCACAACATACTTCCCCCAACCCAAACATGACCCTGCTACATGCGTGGGTGGCCAACAGCCATTACTGTCTGGCTGTAAATCCACCCACATCACCAGCCTGTGAAAAGCCATCCTCCACTGAGCTGGGGGACTTACACTTGTCTAAACCCCCTTAACAGAATGGGCTATGATAACTCTGAAGGGATATACTAAGCCTTGGTCATCTTGGCTGTAAGCCTTTCATAATCAGCCCCTATAAAGGGAGCTGGAGACACAGTCATTATACAGGGTTGCCAGAGCATAGAGTCTGATGGGTAGGATAACTCGAACAACATGTCTGTCATTAATTTGTGATGGCAGCCACTAATGAGCCCCTACCTGCCAGAAATCCAAAATTTGAAGCAAAATCCAGTCCCCCTGTAAAGTTCTGATCAGTGTGGAAATCTGGGTCCATCACCGCTACATAAGCCTTACTCACTCAGATTTATTAATGCTTTTTGCAGCATTATAAGAGAGCTATTATATTATGATTAGCAGTCTCAACTTTAGCATTACTTTCCACTTCTAACACTAAGGCGTCTACTGACTATAAAATGTAATACAACTTTAAAAAAACGAAGAATCAAAGATAACAATGATCTGAAGAAACTTTTTATTTCATATAGATGCCTGCAAACATCAACAGTTTTAGAAAGAGAGAGAGAGAGAAAGATATAGGGCTCCCAATTAATACACTCACTTCTTAGCCTCTCAGCAGTCTCTAATCCCCCAAGACCCTTTCTATTCACTGCGTATGAGCAGAATTGCAACCACTCACTCCCGACACATTCAAGTTTGGAACTATTAACCCAGTATTCAACATCACAAAACACTAAAACTTTTTTAATGGCAAACCCATGACCGCCACTGAAAATGCCCCAAGTAACTGTGATAAAATTCAACATAAAACCAGGGAATCCATCCATGCAACTCAACCACTAACATGTTGAAGAACCAATGGAACAAACCCAGCCAACCAATACCTGCACCATAACTATCAGCCCAGTCTAGACCAAAATACCCCCTACTTAAACACAAATATCCTTAGCCTATTCCCAGTGTCATAAAAAAAAACAACTCTATAATAATATCTGCCACAAACCAACTACCTCTAACTAGTACCCCGAAGTCTACCTTTTCTCCTGGAGTACCTACAGGTCGTCTTGAGTGTACCTTGCCTTAGCAAGTGCATGCCAAAATGTGACTCCTACCTCAGTTACACTTGACAAAACCCTCTAAGCCCCTCCCTACCCTTATCTCATTTCCTCCTAAACATCCCTCCATCCCATTTAACCCTATCCTCCCCTTATTCTCTTAATTCCTGCTAGTCTATGTAACTGGTCCCATTTGAAGATGTCCCAGGACGAAATGGTCTGTTCCAAACCTCATTTGTTTGTTTTTGCTGTAGTTTCTGTTCTCCATCCCAATCACAACAAATAGCTAAATTACAAGATCTTCATTGCCAAATACTGTGGCATAAAATTGAGTAGCCTGGAGGAATAAATTAAGGAAGCTCCTCACATGGAAGAATCATCTGAAGGAAAATCTAAATCTTTAGTAAGCCTTGGAAGTGTGGAATTGGAGAACCTCATCAGTGCTAACCTGTGATGTGCATTCTCTATACTATACTTTCTAGATGTACTAGTTTTTTTAGAGCTGAAAGGTGGTCTTTTCAGAGTTCTGCAGCCTTTGATTTTCCTTGGGTTACAAGAGAGCCAATTTCATTGATGGGTTGTGAGGTCAGGACATTGCTGTGAGAATTTTATTGTGATATTGCCTGCTTACTTTAGAAACTGCAAATCCATGTAGGCTAAGGAGGAATAAATTAAGGAAGCTCCTCACATGGAAGAATCATCTGAAGGAAAATCTAAATCTTTAGTAAGCCTTGGAAGTGTGGAATTGGAGAACCTCATCAGTGCTAACCTGTGATGTGCATTCTCTATACTATACTTTCTAGATGTACTAGTTTTTTTAGAGCTGAAAGGTGGTCTTTTCAGAGTTCTGCAGCCTTTGACTTTCCTTGGGTTACAAGAGAGCCAATTTCATTGATGGGTTGTGAGGTCAGGACATTGCTGTGAGAATTTTATTGTGATATTGCCTGCTTACTTTAGAAACTGCAAATCCATGTAGGCTAATATTTTAGTTTGTGGTTTAGTAAATAAATCTGTATTTTTGCATACATCCGGTTTGCAGCATCTATTTGGACTTACACTGGTGGTGTTTGCATGTGCAACTGGCAAGAAATTTGCCCTTTTTAGTTCCTCACAGCATCTCTGCTGACAAGTGAAATGTACAACTTGCTTACCATACTGTGACTGCTGTGCTCTTGGCGTTGTTATCTAATAGGGGAGGGGAATCACTTAATATAATCAAAAAGGTACAAGTGGACCTAACCAAAGATTGGTCTAACCTGCACAACAGCTAATTATACTGATCCACATGGCTAATGCCAAAATTTGAAGCCTTGGGTCAAACTAACTAGGAAGGATGGAATCTTATTTAGTAATGTTTTCGCATGACATTGCCCCAGAGAATTGGAGTCAATAATATTGGGCAAGAGTTCTGTCATCTTTTTAATGACAGTAGATGCACTGAAAACATACATGAAAACTTATGAAACTGACTGCATGGACTCAAAGTCCAAGACTTTCATTTCTTGGAATATTTTCTTTCCTCTGAAGTATGGCAATCTCAGATTTGGTATATATAAGTTCAGGGTATGGGGAGGGCCTTAATCCTTAGGTCTGAAGGTGCAGGGAGGCTTGCCTCCCTATTAAAAAGTTGAAAGGAGAAGGGAGATGTTCATGTTTCATTGTTCTTCTGTATTTTTGTTCTTTTATGTGTTAGAGTCCCTGAATTTCAGTAGGGAGTCAGTAAAATCCCTGTCATAACTGGAAATCTAATGACAATACAACACTTGTGAGTGTGTATGTGTATATACATATATATATATATATATATATATATATATATATCTATATATATATATATATATATATATATATCTATATCTATATATATATATATATATATATATATATATATATATATATATACATATACATATATAAAATATATATTTATATATATATATATATATATATATATATATATATATATATATATATACATATATATATATACACACACACACACATATATATATATATATATATATATATATATATATATATATATATATATAATACCGAAAGACCAGAAGCACAAAATTCAAAATTCTGATGTTTGGAGATATTGAAGTAGTGTTTCTGGTGTTACGGTTTGTTGATGGATAGGTAGAAGTTCAGGTAAGTATCTGTGTGTAAGTGTGTTGGTAAGGGGCTTTAGTGTGTGTGTGTGTGTGTGTGTGTGTGTGTGTGTGTGAGGGACTGTAAAATGTGTGGGTGTGAGTTTTCATTGTGTGTCTGTGCGATCTCTGAGTTAATATATTTAAGAAGGGGGTGGCGGCTGCACTGAGACTTACCCCCCCCCGCTTATCTGTAGTGTAGGATGATATGTTTGATTGTGGGGGGAAGTTGGTTGTATGTGAGTGTGTGTGATCTATGTGTGTTGTACGTTCAGGATTTTGAATTTCGCACTTCTAGTCTTTCGGCATTTAGGGGTTTCGGCTATATAGTCTTGAGATTTTGAAATTCATTATTTCAAAATTTCGAGATTGTGTAGTGAACCCATATATATATATATATATATATATATATATATATATATATATATATATATATATATATATATATATATACATTGACTTAAGTTAGGGATGGCCCTGAAAGCAGCAGATAAGCAAAATGTTACAAATAAAAAATAGGTTTAAAAGAGCTTTGCATGGTGAAATAAGAACATGAGTACGGCAAAGTAATCCTAAGAACACAGATAAGATTGTAACTTTACAAAACGTTTATTAGCTAATGGCACAGTACTTAATGAATTATCTTCTTCTAAGGTTAACACTTTAGTAAGAAATTTACATTCTTCTGTTAAAATGTGTCAATTTACTTTGAAGGTTGGAAGTGGTCACATTGCTAATAAGTTCTAATACTGAAGAAAATACTGTCAGATACACTATAAAATCTGAAATGCATCCATTAGATACATTTGAACCTACAGAGTGCAGTAGAATGTACAGCTAGGATAAAAGAGACAGCCCTGGGTCACAATGTTGTAACCAAACAAGTACAATAAACTGTATTTTTAGAAGGAAGGGATGTTGAAACCCTCCTAGATCTGGAATCTTGGTTTCCATTGTCAAGCTTTTCTGAATCTATAATCATAAAGTTAGTACCAATCAAAAAGTGGAGGTAATATGCAAAGAAGAGCATCCTCTTTAACTTTCACATATTTAGACAGTTCTGGGAAAACAGTTACATGCCATTGCAGTTTACCCTGATTTTTCACACAGAATGCAATATTATTAAAATACTTTTTAAAGCACATGGCTAGGGAAGAAATACTATATAGCTACAAGGTAGCAAGCTGATGACTGGGATAGAGCACTTGTATAGATATTCATAATAAAAAAACAGGAGAATGAAATTGGCATAAAAATACAAAATAATTAAAACTTTGGTTGTAGTTGGACAGTAAAAATTATGTCTATTGTCAGAATCATACACAAGGATAGCATAACAGAAATCAAAACTGTATAAGATGCCAGTATAGAAAATAAAGATGACCAAAAAGGAAATTCTGAAGTAAAAATCAGAAAGATAGATTCTGCGCAGATGCTTAAACAGGCATTAGCAAAAACACTCAGAGAAAACGAGTGTAGAAAGTGTGATAAATAGGGGAATGCAGAGGTATGAGATTTTCTGCCAGGGTAAAGCCGAGAATGCAAATGAATGTAAACTATAAATGGTAGGAATCTATGAATCAATAAAAAGGTAAAAAAGATGCATTTTAAAAATCCTTTGCAGTAAAAGTGAACCATGAGGGGGGGGGGGGTATTTAGGCTGTATTTATCCACTCTAATAAAAGCTTGTTTTTCTTCCAAGAAAGAAACTCGGGACATGATTTTTGTTTACTCCTACCTTTTGCAGTAGTAACTGTGGTACCAAAACATTTTAGATGAAAAACTACACCTACCACCTCAAGACACGTTACTGAAGAAAAGATTTCTGAGTTCATGGACTTGCAAATTAGCCTTAGAAACTTTAATAATGGACTTTAGAAAGTTGTTGCATTGAGCAGAGCAAAAGCAAACATGACAAACATTGTAATGAAGACAGTAATTTTGAGTTATAAGATTATCTCTTGCATGGAATATGTAAAGAAAGTAAAGAATTTCCATACCAATTACTAATGCCAGAACATGGTAGGGCACTTATTAATG
Organism: Protopterus annectens; assembly: GCF_019279795.1. NCBI lineage: Eukaryota > Metazoa > Chordata > Ceratodontiformes > Protopteridae > Protopterus > Protopterus annectens. Next base: position 221,939,717 of record NC_056743.1, read on the forward strand.
AAGCTATCATATAATCATGTGTTATGAGGTCACCTAGGATAGACAGGATATGTACTTCTTTTCGGTGATGACAGAAAACTGCACCTTATCCTGGATTTAAAAATTCCTTGATCCCATTGACTGTCATAGAAGACTTATTTGAATATATGGTCATGGTTACCACGGGGATCTTGGTAAAATCCAGCAACGACATTAAATTGTTTTAATTAGCTATCTTCCTTGTTTCATGCATGTCAGCTATTATTTGTGTTGGTGTTTTCAAAGACATCCTTAAAGCACGCAGTGGATGTTAATAGTATATTACATGTTATACAGAATGTAAAGACATTTTCTGTCTCTATCACCAGCTCTGCACACTGTTTAGATTACAGGAAATTATTCTGCTTTACTAATAGATTAGTCATTTCACATTCTGCTTTACTAATAGATTAGTCATTTCATGTGTACCTACTGAAGTTATTCTAGAAATCCATAATAATTCTATAAATCTTTAATTTCCAACATAGTTTGTTTAAATCATTTTGTTAAGATATTTAAAGAAACAAGGGACACCGCAATATAAAAAAACATAAAACTTTTGAACAGACAAGGTTACAACAGATATACAGTGATGTTCTTACCGTTTAAGTTTATTATGTGAAATAGTGCCAATGACACAAGTTAGATCCCCTTACATATAGAAAAAGTATTGTACTATGTCAGCAAAATACAGGAAAATAAAGAAACACTTTTTACCAGCTTAAATTCTTTCTCGGATTTTTTAAAAACTTGAACTAATCTTCTCTAACAGCATTGTAAATTCATTTGCCCCATTTGCCAAACATGAAAATGGCTTCTTTCCACACCATTTTCATTATTTTGCAGTGACTGAGCTGGATCCAAATATAGTTTGAAAGCATTAATCTAGGTCACATTAAAGTGAAACATTTGTGTTTACTGGATAAGTCTGCACTTTAGTTGTTGTGATTCTTGCCTTTGTGCAAATGTCCAAAGCTGCTACATGTGAAAGTTCATTGTACCTGGGCATAAAGTAAAAATTGTCTCCTGTAGATCATTTCACAATCCCCTGTATAATTAAATAAATAAATACATACATCTGAAACAGAAAACCAATCATCGTAATATTTTTAATTGAATGTCTTTGATAAATAAAGCCATAGACAAATGTGGAAATAATCTAGGCTGCATTCAGGGATGCATATCATATACATGATCAGGCTTAGACCTACCTAAAGAAAGACAAGACTTTTTTTGGTTTAGAACTGACACAAACTAAGGTGGAAAGAGAAGTGCTTACCTATTTAAATAATGTAAAATGGATAATCAGTCTCCATGTTTGTTTTCAGAATATCTCTGCTAGGAGCTCTCATGTACTTCTCATCAATATAAAGATGATGTTATGCATTTCAAAACTGTACTCTGTTGAATGCCTTTTAAGCTCTGTTTTGTATTCTGACTTAAAAATTTAAACAGAGTCACCTGCAGATAAAGATTCAGCAAATTATGGCCTTGGGGTACATTTTTTTCTTGTATTTAATACTGGTTGAAACTGACTGACTAGAACTTGTAGAATTTCCAACATCTCTAGAGAGTATTGCCTTTCTCTTTTAACTTCTGTATATACTAATGTCTCTTCAAAGATAGGCACTGTAGAATATCTGTTCAAAGACTTGCCATAAAACAAATAGTGTCTATTAATATTGTATATACACTTTGTAGATATTTTCATGTTTCTCTTCATTTCTTTTTATTTTAACAGTAAGCAAAGGATATCATTATTCAGCAGACCTTGCTTAGCATAAAATGTCCATCTACTTTTCTCATTCGTAAATAAAAACAACACAACTGTCAGAACATTCGTAAATAAAAACAACACAACTGACAGGAGTAAATATGTAAACGTTTTCAGTTTTGTATTTTTGTAGAGTGTTGAAAAATAAGGGTTTTTCGGTCACACACAATGTATCACACACAACATGCCAAATCAATTGTATCATTAAAAATCTAAATTTTAAACAGATAAGCCTTGCAACAGATGTCCACATATTTGAAACAAATGGTGACATAATTCCAAATGGCTAAAACAAGCATTATATAAAGTAAATCATCTTGTGTCTAGTTGGCATGCACTGCAGCACCGCCCTTACTGCCATAAGATTTGTTGCCTATAGCTTATGGCACTCCCAACAGAGTAAGTGCTTTCCACTAACAAAATACAAAATGCAAAATTAATAAAAGCACCCTTTGAAACTGACAAATGCGCCCAAGGCAAACTATCTGCCTGTCAGCTGGTTAAAGATTAATCACTCCCTGGTTCTGCGTATCATTTATATACTATAGCACTACATGGATGGAATACCGTCAAAGTTTGTTAGCAAAATGAAGCTGATTTGTATCCTTTCCTCTTCTACTCACACTAAACAGTGAATATTATTTAGAAAATTAAATCTTTAATTGTCTTAGTATGCACATGAAACTTCTTAATTAGCTATTAACATTCAAGTTTAATTGTCAAATAAGAGCCCTTAAACCATAAACCATGCTGTGAATCTAAATGTTGAATTCTATTTTTATCCTTAAAAAAACAACTGAAAACTGATTTTTCTAGGATGTACATGGCAAATTTTACTCAGAAGGTTTCATAGAAAGTGACAAATGGCTCTTAGTACAAAGAAAACCAAAGTTCTCCAGCTGAGATGTGTCAGAAAACAGTTTCTTCACACTGCACTACAGATAGAATATTTCAGATGCAGGAACATGGGGAGTTAAGACAATTGCATAATGTTTCATTTGTTACACACAGGATAATAAAATCTAAGTGCCAAGCACATATTTACCAGTTCTGTTGCACAACATGTTATGATCTTGTTATAAGACCGTTCAGGTTTCTGAGCACTTTGAAATACTTCATGTTATTAATTCAGAGATGAACTCCCCATGCCGTACTTTACATTAGTTTTAGTTCTGATTTGTGTAATATGCTTATGCTAGTTCCTGTATATATTGCAGAAAAATCTATTTGACTAATATGTCTTTATTCTAGAAAACACATTTCTGTTTTAAATATAAAATGTAGGTTCTTAGAACTTCCATAAAAGTATTTGTCTTGATCAGTACACTAGCTTTAGTTGTGTTTATTCTTTCTTGTATGTGTATGTCTGTCTCTCTCTCTCTCTCTCTATATATATATATATATATATATATATATATATATATATATATAAAGAGAGAGAGACAGAGAGAGGTATTAATAATCCCAGTACAGTCCATTGGCTAACATTCCAGTGATCAAATTAATATGATAAAATGTTCTTTCAAAAAAAATAACAGCTAGTCATTTTGCAGAGGAAACTGCACTCTCTACATCCCTGCAATAAATATAGCAATCAATATAGCAATAATCAATGACATGGGTTTGGTATATTTAAGATGTACTCATAGTTGGTCTGAACCTGGTTCAGTAATGAGGACGAAGCCTGAGTGATTAAACAAAGCCAACCATGGGTAAATTATATATATATATATATATATATATATATATATATATATATATATATATATACATACACACACACACACACACACACACACGCACATATATCTGTATGTATATGCCAACTATGAAATCTTTCAGTAGTGGAGAAAAGAAGAAACATCCTTAACTCTACTGTTCACTGATCTTGCACAAAAATGGAGAGAGGAAACAGAAATCGATTATAGAAGTCAGTGATTCCCATTTGATCAAACTGTTTCACCATTAAACCAGATGCATGATATATAATTGGTATATACACATAAAGTGGTTGATGTAAATAAACCACATTTATTCATCTCAGAATGCAGACATCTATTATTTTAATATTTATTTTTTTTTATTTTCTTTAATATATCTGTCTATATACATGTGTGTGTGTGTGTGTGTGTGTGTGTGTGTGTGTGTGTGTGTGTGTGTGTGTGTGTGTGTGTGTGTGTGTTAATCTATATGAATGCTGCCAGCCTAGCTAGATAGAACTTTGTAGATAATTCTATGTCATTGTAAATATTAATATAATCCACAGGCTTGTTTTTACAATTGCAAGAAAACTAAACGTAAGACAACTGTGTTATGTGCTGAACTTCAAAAATGTAACCACAGTGCACCTGCTGGAAAAAAGCTGTTAAGTAATGAATTAAAACTGTGTTTGATCTCAAGCTCAGAGACAGGATGTCTGGGCTAGCAAATTCTTTCTATTGTTATTAAGACAGAGATAATTGCTAGATTTTACACATAAAAGTGTTTTGATTTGCTGTGGCTTCCTGGCCAGGTGCAGCTTACAAAGAAATGTAAATTTTGAATTTCTGTTAGCCTGGGAACTAAAGAAGAAATGATAAAAATGATGCAATGTGAAATGACTTGGCAGTACGGGGTATTATCAATTTAAGACTTTCTCAGAGAGAAAGATTGAGCATTTCGGATTTTGTCTGAAGCTGAGAACAACTCACCAGCACTTTGCCTTATAAGTAAAGTTATTTAGGACATAGTTTCTTTTAGCGTTAGATAGGAATTTAGCCAGATTAGTCTAGCTGTTTTTTTATATTTATGTTAGACCATCCTACAATATTGTTTTAAAGTTCCTGTGATTTCTGAAGTTTTGATTAGCACTGTTTGAATTGATGAGATTTGTCTTGTGTTTTTATTATTTATTATTAAACATTTTTAAACCTTTCAATTGTAGCTGTTTTGTGTAGAGTTAATTTAAGCTCTAGAGTACTTGTATGTATTTGGTGATACTGTCCAAGCCATTCCAATAGTCCTGTTGCTAAGTCACACACACTTACTATTTGGATAACAGTAACATTACACAATGAAATTGGTCACCCTTTGGGAAGGGCCTTATAGTAGCTGATATTAGAGGTTGGTGACAGTTGGTACTACTTTATGGTCTGGGCAGAAAGGGGGCACAGCTGGAGAACCTGTGCCAGCCTTCCCCAGGAGTTTCTGTGTGTTTGTATATACATCAAATCTTAAAGTGTGTGTGAGTCAGCTCCTTAGGCAGGGACACGAAGCACTGGTTGGACAGAGAGGGTGCTGGAGGTTTTAGCTTGACCACTAAGCTGAGATCTGGACCCTATAGCTGTGCCAGTGGGTAGTCTTATTGGGGATCTGGAGAGAAAGAGAGAAACCAGCCCCAGACTGACTGTGATCTCTGTGTGTTCTTAAGGGAAATTGTACTTTACTGTGTGTGTACTTATCCCCCCAATATGCATGCCCCTCATCGGTGCTAGTGGTGAGGACTGAGGCTCCTTGATTACTGGGCCAGTGCGCAGGCTTCACAATATATAATAGATAAACAGATGCACAGATATATGTGCCGCTAAATATTTCCAGAACTAGTGGGACAATTTCCAGTACACACTCTTCTTGTAACCTTTCTGCCATACTTCATTTTGAATATAGCTGCTTGTATTTATTGGCATAAGGTAATTCACATTGGCAGCTGAGTGGCATTAATTATGTCACTGGACCTGTAATTTCTATTACAGAGGAGGTGTAATCTGTGTACTTCAAACAGTCAGTGGTATGCAGGTGAAGCTCGTTTTTATTCCTGCATCAATGGATATGCCACTCTTGCCACTTTTGTTCCAAGTACATGAGCATAAGCCATAGACTGTGGGAAATTGCGCAAGAAACATGTCTGTAATGTGCAAGAAACATGTATGTAATGTGCGCACACAAAACAAAATGATGTATGCACTTTGCACATGTACAGGCATGCACACAAAATCTTCCAGGAAAAATGCTTAATTTAGACCGCTTGAGTTGATGGTGTTCACTGGCAAACAAGTAATGCCTAAATGTATATTATGAAGGGAAACCTGTTTGTTAGACTAACTAGTCAGAATACCTGAATATAAAGTTTATGTTGTTATGTTTGATAAAGGAAAATGTCATAGAGGCAGAGATCAAATATGCTTATTTCATTTGATTTGTAAATATATAATAAATGCAGTGAGCATAGGCAATGTGCAATTGGCTTGCTCTCTGTGGTGAGACAACTGAAAATCATATTAATGCAGTTCACAGTGCAAAAATAATTGAAAATGCAAAACCTGCTCTGTGCTTCTTCAAAATATTCTGACCACACATGCAAGTCCAAAAAAATCAAACTAATGGTCCTTTTCTTTTCTTCATTCATTTTATGTTATTGACTATGCAAAAACAATAAAAGCTGAATACATTATTAGTTGTCATATTGATTTCTTGTCAGTCATTTTCAAAATCTGAATTGCTACATTTGAATAACAGCATATCATGAAACAGTACTCACCTTTATATAGCTACATGACGTAAGTAAGTAATTTAATATTTAATTTTGCAATTTAGGCCTATTTAGAATTGCCATATTATGTAATCAGTGTAGAAGAGCATCCATTATTCTTATCAGGAAATAGTTACTAATCATGGCAAACCTTATTTCACCTTCACAGTTTCTGGTGCATGCAAACTGAGTGGCAAATTTAAATCAAATATATTTTTTTCAGCCCAGAATGCAGACCTTTATTATTTTTATACTTTATTTCAACTTGTTTGAAATTCTCAAAAGGGTGAGTATAGTTGGAACATAAGATGGAAGATAAAAACATTTTTTTAGAAATTGAAAATACTCTTGTTGTATAATCATTACATAATTTGCTAGTCAAGAAAACACTCAATGTTAATAATGAGATGGCACATGATGAAGATCAGTATTAAGATCACAGTGCATAGACTAAAATATGCTTGCTGGGTCTGACATGCAGAAATCAGCTTTAGCACTTGTGGAGAATAAACAAATAGTGCATTACTTTTATAGGCCCCACTTTGATGGAGAACATCAGTCAACAATGGTGAAGGGATATAGGATTAGGTTAAAGGTGTACAAATGTTTAATATATGATCGACACAAAGTCAAGGTGTTTCCTCCCACCTCCAATATCTTTAGAATCAAGAAAGGGGTCCAAAAATGAATGGGCCATTGGGTGATGGTGACTTGATGATCAAACAGGGCAGAGAAGAAAAAGACCCAGAGATAAAGAGAAGTCCATGTCTGAGAAGCTGAGGAAGGTTTAAATATATACCAGTTTGCAAAGCAGCAATATAATTTAGGGGCAACCTATAAAATAAAATCAGTGATAAATGCTAATGTTCAACACAAGAATACAATATAGCAGTTGTGCATCATCTGGCGATCAAATTTGTCCTTGGTATATCATGTATGATGAAATTCCAAAGAATCCAGCAAATTTATTAAATTAACTATCCTGGTTTCTGGGCCTTATAGCATTTCAAACACATTGAGAAGAACAAAGTACAGAGCCATGATTATATACAATAAATAAATAACTAAAAGTTTCACAACATAACAATTAATAAACCAGTCAAGTACATCTAAACTAGAAGGATAATGTTACTTTACTGACATCCTATTGGCTACTTAAATTGCATAAGCAAGAAAGAAAAATGAACAAATTAAGTTTTTTAATTAGGGTAGAGAAGTGATCCAAATGAACAAATTTCAGTGGCTAGATCTACATTTTGAGGTCTATAATCAGTAGCTGTAATGGCTGGAAAAGATAAGTAAGATTTAAAATGTTTCTGTAATGAAATATATCCTCATCTTGAACACCTTTATCCCGTGTTCCAAAAAATTACTGTGCCTTTTTTGAATAATTTGATATGGTATAATTGTTGCTTTTAGGTCATGGTAGATATGACTTAATTTATACTAACAAAATGTATCTATAGTAAAACAACACACCATAAAATTGTCCAGTAGAATAATACATTTATTAAGTCAACAGCACAGCCATCAAAACACCACAGCCCACAATCCCTCCAACAGGAAATTGTCACTGAAACACCACAACCCCTCCAACAGGAAACTGTCACGAAAACACCACAGCCCACAACCCCTCCAACAGGAAACTGTCACGAAAACACCACAGCCCACAACCCTCCAACAGGAAATTGTCAGTAAACCACCAGTGCCCACAACTCCATCAACACAAAATTGAGTCACTGAACTATCACTGTATCTTCACAGTAGAATAATTAAACATTAGTAAAGCAGTTGGCTGTAAAGGGTCATCTAAATACAGTCGTCTAGCTCAGTAGCATCAAATAGCAAGTGTATAAACTTCATTTACATAGTTAATAGTGTCAATTCATTACTGGTCACTCATTTCATAAACTAAAGTACCAGAAAAGTGATGGTACCACCTTATTGAAAGTAAGTTATAAAAATCCCATGGCACAAGGGTGACAGCTGCACTGAGGTTAAAAATGTGGGATAAAAGAAAACCCACTGGAGCCACCACAACTGGTTAAATAAAGTTTTAACCAGTCATGGTGGCTCCAGTGGGTTTTCTTTTTATCCTGCATGGTATATTTTACCACTGGAGACTTTTACTTCTTCCTTGGCTGCATTGAATATTTAAAAATGTGAGTCACACAAGGAAAATTTGTGGATAACCAACTAATGGCTTTCCTGCTTGATAATCACATTATGGATGTCTTTTTCATGGCTGTAGTAAGAATCAATGAACCAATATTCTTTTAATAATTTCACAAGGATGATATTAAATTTGGATATTGTTGCTAGTGCTACTTCAATTTTTATATCTCTTTAATGTTTTTGAAATCATTAGACAGTTCTTTCACAGTCAGGGGTTTCTTTCTGATATACAGAATGGTTTAGTGTTGAACTAAATAGATGGAAAAATGAGGTGGTGTTCATTCCTATTTATTTGCCTTTGAGTTACAGAAAAGTGTGCCTCAAGGGACTGTTCTCCACCTCTCATCTTTTGTAGGCTTCACAAATTGCATGCAGAGTCACTGCACCATGATTTACAGCAAGAGAATGATTCTGTGACCATTATCTGCATGGGTATGACTGTTCTTATGGTGTATAAACTACTAGATGGATGTATTGTAAACTTGAAGCCATTTTTAATAAGTCTTCTCATTTCTCATCAAAAATGAAGTACACTACCTTGTCCTGGCAAATTCAGGAAAAATACCTTTGTAGTACAACCATTCCATCTACATCTGGAAAGGATGTCGATTGCTTTGGGCAGTGCAAATTTAATTAGCATATTTATGGAGTTAGAAGAAAAGCAAACCAAGTGTTTGGTATTTGGTATGTTATTGATTTCTCTGTGTATACCAGAGTCAAAGTTGTTGTATAGTATATTATGATAAGAATACTCAGGTTTATCCTGTATGCAGATCTAATCTAAGCTCTTGTTTATCAATATCTATATCTGTACTTATAACTAAGATGATACAAGACATAATTAAGGTTTGTGTGTGTATCATCTCTCTCTATATATAAGTGTGCACATACACAAAATGAGCTAAAAGTAGTAAACTAAAATCTGTCTCTCATTTTATAATGAAGTTCTTCATTGTGACAGTTTGAAGGAACTCCACAATTTCAGTTTAAGGAAACTGAACTGAGCTCTGTTAGTTTATAAACCAATGTCATTTGCCTTTCAGCTTCAGGCTGATATGTTTTGTGAATGTCATTCAGTTAATAAAGGTTTGAAGAGGTAAAACACATCTCCTGATGTGATTGTTCAGGTTTCCTGCAGCAGACATTGAATTGTCTTTGATTTCCTATTCGGTTGCTGCCTTGCTAATATGGAACTGCCTCTTAGAAACTGTAATGAATGAATACCAGAAGTCTGTTTTTTTTTTAATCTGTAGTCGGAATATCAGCAGTGGTCTGACAATGAAGCTTTGACTGTATGATGACAAAAGAAATGATGTTCCTCAGCATGTTTGTATGGAGCAGTAGGATGAAACTCTGACTGTGAGTCAGACAAATCCACATCTGAATAGCAGTACCAGCACTGGAGGGAACAGGGTGGAAGTATGCGAGTAAATGCTTGCAGTTGGCTCAACAATTCTGTGAGGGAAGTAGTTCTGTTTCACCACTTGGATGACATCTTTTGGGTGTTACGCCCCTGGGTGAGACTTAAGCATGCATTGCCAAACTTTTCTGCTGCACCTGATTCCAAGAAAGGCATGTGAGTTGGAAAGGCGTGTGTCTGATGTTTGCAAATGATGGTGGAGCTCAAGGGAGCTGCCTTGAGGGATTAGGAATTCTGGAGAAGAGACCTACCTGGCCTGCAACTAGAACAGTCTCTTACAAACTGGCTACTACTTTCAGTAGGGTTAAAGCTTCTCAAAACCAGACAATGAGTGGGGTCATATTGCTCTCATCTTAAGGTGGGAATGCATATTGCTTTTGCACTGAATGTGGACTTGGGTGAGCTTGAACTCAGGGAATGAATGCTTCATAGGATTCTCCCTATGCCAGTGGCTCAGAGTATCTCAAGATGATGGGAATTACTATTCTTGCCCTGTGGGTCCAGTCTGAGAGCAGAGGATCCATTAGGTCAATGAATGGACTAGGTGTTAAAAAAGCATTTGTGTGTTCATAAACAAGGAAATGGACAAACAGAATGAAAGCAAAGGAGTGCAAGATCTATGAGAAAATAAACAGTAATCTGTGGGGATATGAAAAATGGCTAAAATGTGGAAAAAAAAGTCTATTTCACCAAGCACCTGGGGACAAACATATGGCTAATACAAATACAGAGAGGTATGGTCACTGAATAAACAAGAGTGAGAATTACAGATCATCTCTGTGGAGGTAAGGACTATGGTAATAAGGCATCTCAAAATGCCAAAGGAAGGAAATATAAAAGAATACCATTAATCTTTAAGATGAGAAATAAGGATTTCTTCAGGTACAAATACCAAAGGAAGAAGGCAGAGAAGGAAAAAGTGTAATTAACTTGCCAAAAATAAAAAGGAGGTCATGGTGCAAGCAAAACTTATAAATACACATTTTGTATTAGATTCATCAGACAAGTTAAACAAATGACCCCATCGGTGATTGTAGGCCATAGCCAGGGGAGTATGAAAGGATGACTAATGGGGAGATAAAAGAAACATTTTGGTGAATTCAAGGTGGCTAATACTAAGGATCAAAATGGGACCATAACAATGATTAAAAACATGAATGCCTGGGTTTTTTGGAAGCCCTTATTTGAACTTTTCATCTTATTCATGAGGAAGGTGTGTTCTTAGTTATATATTCCTGTTGATGCTCCATAAAGTTAGAGAAAGGAGCAGCCATAAAATCTACAAACTACAGGCCAGTGAATGTGATTTTAGCAATGGCGTTCATCTAAAAGCTAGCACAGCTTCTGTAATTAGCTGTTGAGTAAATTTTTATTTTATATTCATATTAAGTACATTCTGCCAGAGTATCCTGTCCATGTTGTATCTCTTGATCAAAAGACACATTGTCAAAGATGGCATTGACGACATTGTCTATGTGGTTTGTCTAGAAAAGCTTTGACTGAGTCTGTGTTAGAAGTTTCTTTGCAGAGGTTACAGAGTTAGGTATGGAAAGCATGTTATGTTTGTGGGTGGAGAAGCTGGTGATGTGAAGTAATACCAGACAATAGTCAGAGAACTGTCTGAAGGTAAGCAAATAAGTGATAGAGAGAAGGAATCTAACCTTTGAATGAATGTAATTAATATTTTATCTCTGTTGTTATGTAGAACATTGAAAGTGAATTAGGTAACAAAACCAGCGTTTACAAGTTGGCAGATAGGGTACAAATCTAAAGAAGGGACAAAAGGAAACAAAGAGCTGGGTCTAAATTGTGGCACCTTCACATCACTCATCCATTTCTTTGGTGCTGCACCTGGAAAATAAACCAAGAATAGAGTATGTCATTAAATAAATCTGCCTAAAAATTTATAAGCAACCCTGTATGCCCATAGTAAGAGGGTAGCGGCAAAATAAAATCAAAACTTGAGATATAAAATGGTTGGTGCGAACTACAAATTAGGAAGACAAATGGTACTTTATGTGGCACTGGGTTATTCTACAGCAAAATGTGGAAGTCACAAAGAAGCATATAAGACTTACAAGGGAGCGGATCCAAGATGCCAACAAACTTGCCAGTATCCAGGCTTGACCTTACCTCCCTTTTCAAGGAGGTACACTCAGTCTTACCAAGGGTGAATATCCATCAAGTTACCCAGTTTCTTTTTAATGGTAGATAGTGTGTTTTACACTGTTTGATTTGTAGAGGATGTTTAATCCAGAAAAGAGTAACCACTGGATGAGGAATCTATCATTTCATCTTGTCCTATTTAGATTTGGATCTCTGGCTCTAGCATTAGTGTGGCTGTTTGATACTTTTTAAAGGTTTTTAAAACTAAAATAGTTTTTGGACAACTGGATCCCTTATTGTTATATAAGCAAGGCACAGGTCACCCCTATGAAGTCTACATGATACGTAATATAGAAATAGGCAAACATAACTAAGATGGTAAGGAAAAATAAAGGCATAAAATGTGAGGAAAAAAACAATGAGATCCTGACCCTTATCTTCACTAGGATATAGGAGACAGGAACATGATATGTGTGAATAAAAATACTCATGGAAAAATGTGATGTGATGACTGCGAATGGGTAGGCTAACAGGAGAATCAGAGGCATGCCCGGTAGTTAAACATAGCATAATGTAATCTTGGCATAGATGAGGGGCTTGATATGGGAAGCCATTTAACAGATATGGGAAGCCATTTAACAGAATAATTAATAGAAGCTAAGGTGCTTTGTGAATGTAAGGTGACTTAGACTTCCTGAATTGCTTGGATCAAAGCAGAAGCGATGACTGCATCAGTCTAGCTCCAGCACTCAGACACACCATCAGTATTGAGGTACCAGCTAGGTTTCGTACTTTAAAAAACACACTATCCATTAACTCATTCACTCCAGTGTAGCTCAGAAAGTTTGCACTGTAACTTCCAATAGGCAGAGCCTAAGCCTTTTGAAAGAATCAAATTATGTCCTCACATTTCAAACAAATGTTCATATCTTTGGAATCATAGGAGTTATGAAAGAAGTATAAATGGTAAATTCTTCAGCACAAACTATTTTATAGTGGTACTATTCTTTGAGTTCTAGATCTTAAACTGAATTTTATAAGTCACAGTAAACATAGTACTATTACATTTGCAATGTTTTGTAAACAACTTACAATATCTCAATGACTCGAGTTGCACACATACTGTCAGCAGCTTTTTATTTGTCTAGCTGAGAGCTTTCATACGAGACTAAGGAGTTCTGTGTTACTTAATTGTTCAGATATTTAGAAAAATGTGAAATGTATATCTATATAAATTAATATTATAAAAACAACAGTTGATATCTATTTACCTGCACTAGACAGAGGTGAAATATTAATGCAGTTGAGTTTGCCATTGTGTAAGCTTCAAGATGAACTTGTTTAAAACCTTGTACATAGCATGGTTTTGGAATTATTGATACAAATATGAACAAGCCATATTTGACACCTAGAGGCATCAGTAGGAGGTTACTGCAAATGCACTTGCAGGAGTCACTCGGATGTAATAAGTTAAAGACATTCTGACTCTCTGAACCATCACTGGAAATGGACATGTAGACTGTCAATAACCTAGATAAGGAAGGTTCATAGGTGTGTACTAGGCTAATGGCCCTGGAGCGTTTACAAGCCTAGCCCATAGGAGTACCCTGGCATAGTGCCACCCGGCCTTAGTTCCCAGTGCCTCTGTCGAGTAGAGCCACTGGAGTTATCCCTGGGGTGAATTTTCTGTTTCCCATCCACTCATCAAAATTTCTCTTGAGGGTCAGCGAGGTGCTCTGCTTGACATGTATGGGAAGTCTGTTCCATAGCATGGGCAGTCTCTCTGGGTTATGAACCTGTCCCTCCAGCATGTTCTGTTAATTGTGATAATGAGGTTGTGGTCTATGGAGCATGTGGTGTGGAGGGATTGGGATTTTTTTTGATATAGCATTTCTAATAGGGCTGGGTCAGACATGGCTTTGTAAGTCAAGCAGAGATTGCCTCTAAGTAGATGATATGAGCCAGAGAATAGTTGGAGTTTTTTGAGTTTGTCCATATAGGACAAGTGTTTAAGACCTAGGATGCTCTTTGTGAGGTACTTTTGTGACCTCTCCAGTTGTTGCAGGTGTCTAGTGAAGTGTATGCCAAATTTGGCATTGTACTCGATGATTGGCCTAATGAGGGAAGAGTAGAGGGAGACAATGACCTGTTTCTTCCTGGATGCAAAACCCTTAGTAATGAGATGTGCCACATACAAGGACTTTCTGACCACAGTCGCAATGTGGTGATCAAAAGAGAGGTTGCTGTCAGACTGTGTCCCCAGATCTCTTATAATGTCTTCTGTGTTCAGTGGATTACCATCAATGTGGTAATTCATGGGAACTGGGTTTTTCCCAAAGAGGATGATGACACATTTTTTTGGCATTGAGCTTAAGGCCATGGTTCTGACACCAGTCATTGGTCACAGTGAGGCCATTCTGTAGGATGCCAACATCACTTGGAGAGTTAATAATAGCTCCCAACTTACAATCATCTGTGAACTTTCTCAGCCAGAGTCCCTTCATGTTGGCCTGGACTTCAGAAAAGTAGATACCAAACAGGAGAGGACCCAGTACCGAACCCTGTGGGACTCCACTTGTGACTAATCAGCAGTCTGACTTGGAGTCAGCTGCTTTCACACTGTGGCCAGTTTGCAGGCTACCTAGTGAAATAGGGGTTGATGCCAAGCTTAATGAGTTTTTCTGTGATTCCTGAGTGGAGAATGGTATCAAAAGCCTTGACCAGATAAAGGTAGGCTGCATGAACCACCTTGTCTTCATCCATAGCTCTGGTGACTGACTCAAAGAAGTCGACCAAGTTGAGCAAATATGATCTACCCTTCACAAAACCAAACTGTGTGGGATCCAGAGTTTGAAGATTCCCTATATCCTTGTTTATTAGGTCCATGATGATGCGTTTCATAGCTTTGCATATTAGACTCATCAGGCTAATGGGGTGATAGTTCATGGGGTCTGTAGGTGCTCTTCCTTTGTGGATAGGGATGACTGTAGCAGTGCGCTATTCGGCAGGGACAAAGCCTGAGGTGAGGCGGTGATTGAACAGGGCACACAGATGAGGTACCAGTTCACTCTGTAGTTCATGTAGAACACAACCAGATATATTGTCAGTTCCCATAGAAACTGTATTCTTGGCCCTGGACAGTGTTGTTTTAACCTGTGCAGTAGTGATATTGGGTCCTTTAGGGGGGCAGAGGGGTAAAGTTGGCACTGAATCTGTCTGCCAGTATACTGGTAATATCTGTTGGCTCGGTATAGTTGGTACCATTGTGCAGTAGCTCAGAGCAAATCTGGATATTGCCGTGGAGATTCTTTACATAACTATAGAAGGCCTTGTGGTTGTCTTTAATATCTGCTGCAATTCTGTTTTCATACCTAGCTTTATAATATTTGATGAGGGATCTCAACTTTTTGTTGAGGCAGATAAGGGAGATTTTCTAGTCTTGGGAGTTCACCTTATTCTGCATCAGTTTCCTCCTTCTGTTGTAGAGTTTGCTTATGCCAAGGGACCACCAGATTGGCTTCCTTTTTTTGGAGAAGAGTGTCTTGGTTCTATTGTGTATGGAAATATCCATTCATTTGTGTATGTGTTCATACAGTGCATTGCTGTATGATTCTGCAGTCATGCAACTATTCTCCATTTACATGGGTGCCATGAAATTAGCCACCTCTGTTTTTAGGATCCCAAAGTTAGTTTTGGAGACATTTTTAATGGTGGTTACCTTTGCTGGGGTGGGAGGGATGTGGATTTCCAAGGTGATTAGTTTGTGGTCGGTTCTAACCAGGGAGGAGCTGACTATTGGTGTAGAGCAACAGTCACCCATGTTAGTAATGACCAGGTCAAGGATGTTGCTACCTCTAGTGGGGGTAAAAATGAGCTGGTCTAGGGCATTGGAATTAATGAGCTCTAGGAAAAATTGGGCAAGTGTATTGGTACATGAGTAGATTACCTACTTAATGGAGGGGTAGTTGAAGTTGCCTAGTAAAAGAATGTTAGGTTGGACCCTAATATTCTCCAGGGTGCTGAGGAATGTGGAGTGGGAGTAAAAATGGCCGGGGGATGAGATACAGCCTCTGACACATAGGTATTATATGCAAGGTTTTAAACAGATTTTGCAGTCACAAGTTCTTCTTCTTCTTTTTCTTTCAGTTGCTTCCATTAGGGGTTGCCACAGTGGATCATCCGTTTCCATTTCTTTCCGTCCTCTGCGTCTTGATCTGTCACACCAACCACCTGCATGTCTTCTCTCACCACATGCAAAAACCTTACCTTAGGACTTCATCTTTTCTTCTTACCTGGCAGCTCCATCCTTAGCATCCTTCTCCCAATATATCCAGTATCCCTCCTCAGCACATGTCCTAACCAACACAATCTTGCCTCTCTGGCTTTGCCTCCAAACCATCCAACCTGAGCTGTCCCTCTAATATACTCATTTCTAATCCAGTCCATACTCATCACACCCAGTGCAAATCTTAGCATCTTTAACTTTGCAACCACTAGCTCTGACTCCTGTCTTTTCATCAGTGCCACTGTCTCCAACCCATATATAATAGCTGATCTCACTACCATCTTGTAGACCTTCCCATTCACTCTTACTGGTACCTATTTGTCACAAATCACTCCTGACACTCTTCTCCACCCATTCCACCCTGCCTGCACTCTCTTATTCACCTCTCTTCCACTCTCACCATTACTCTGAACTGTTGATCCCAAGTATTTAAACTCATCCTACTTCCCCAACTCTGCTCCATCCATCCTCATCATTCCTCTCATTCACATACATATATTCTGTTTAGTCCTGCTGACCTTCATTCCTCTCCTCTCTAGAACATAGCTGTCTTACCCAGTGTTAGCTGCACCTGAAGTATCTCTGATGCATTATGTTGGGCTACCGGTCGGCCAAAAGGTGTGGAATGAGTTATAGCCTGGTAGTCCAGGGGTGCTTCCTGCTGCCTTGAACTAGGTCTCTGTTACAGCACAAATGTCAATGTTCTCCATTTTAAAGAGTGCCTCGAGTGAGTGCATTTTGAGATTTAGACTTCTAGCATTGAGCAACATGACCCTCAGATTGCATTTGTTTGTAGCTGTCACGGTGGTAATTTGGTCTTTGGAACACCACCTAAAAAGGCACTATAGGGGTGGCAAGAGCCTTGGCCAGCATCCAGAAGCCCAGGGGTGACAGATGCAGGCCATCTCTGGCAAAGCATTAAGGTCGGTCAGTCATGTCATTCCAGGCAGACAGATACTGGATCCCCTTAGAGTGACACCAGAAATGTAGCCAGTTGTTAAAATCAGTCATTTTCTGCTTGTACTGTGGTAGCATTCTGGGTGATGGTAGGATGCCGCTCAGAGCTAAGGTCATACCCACCCAGACTACATAATCTGAGAGCTCCTCCATGTCTCTTTTCATGCAGTCCAGGGAGGTGCGACTCAGGTCATTCACACCCACATGTACAATGACAGAGTCGTATTTGTACCTGTTGTTGAGTGACTTGAGTGCATGTATTATGTGTCGGATCCTGGCACCTGACAGGCAGCTGACTGTTACTTTCTCCTTATTCAACCAAGTGAGTGGGACATCAGTGTGCCTCACTATCGAGTCAGTTATGACTAGTGTGCTGGGCATGCTTTTTTGCCTTAGGGGCTTTGGTTAAGTGGCACACTGTTTAGGAGAGTTATGTGTCTCATTATTAGTGTTGTGGTGATCAAGTGCGTTTCTTCCTTGGACGTCTCTGCTGCTTGGGTAGATTTTATTTTTAGAGCCTCTGTGAAGGTGGGTGTGTGGTTTGTGTTTTTATGTGAAGGCAGTGCTGGTTTGTGTTCTGGAGGGCTATGTGTTCCATGTGGTGTGGTGCAAGTATTGACCTTCACCTGATGACCAGCTATTCCGGTCTTGGCTGGAGAGTGCGTGGCTTCCAATTTGGATATATAAGTGCATTTCTCTCAAGTCTGAGTGTTGGAAGGTAAAACGAGAGGGTTGTCAGTGTACATGAGGCAGTTGCTACATTGCCTCAGGATGCCCAACTTCACCAGGTTAATAGGAGAAAGCACAGGGAGCTGACCTTTAGACATGCCTGGAGGGGTGGGGATTGATAAAAAGTACTAGATCTGTTTCCTTGTAGAATGTTTTGTGCTGGTAGCATTTGTGTGCTACAATAATTGCTACAAGAAGTCTGGTAAAGTGCTAGACTAATAAGCTAGTATAAGTGCAGGAGAGGAGAGAACTAGTAGATCTAAGGGAAAAATTGAAGAGCAGACTCTGGCACCGCTCAGGTTTCAAACAGTCCTGGATACAGCAAGTTTGTATCTGGACTAGAAGGGGTAGAATTGTAAAGGAGTAATGAATCTGAAAAAGAAAGAAGGAAAAAAAACATCAAGAGTTGGAAAGCAATGAGGAAAAGTAGGAATAAGAGTTTATGCCTTTTAATTAGAAAATGAATGTCTTATAAATGGCTACTGAAATTGAGAAATATGCATTGATCAAACTGGTGAAACAGAAAGAAGCTATAAAGTAAATGAAAGGGGAAGCAGACTTCTCAAACAAAGACAGATAATATAAAAGATAAAAAGGAAAACTGTGTGGGTATAAAGTTCTATGAGGTGTTATAGGTCACAAGGGGACATATAAAATAGAAGGAAATTCAATGGCAAGCACCAGGCAAATTCATCAATGGTAAGGCAGACAAAATTTCCAAGATGGCTGCACATTGAGTAATAGCTTAATTCTAGCTCTTCCAGTGTAAAAACAGAAACTCAACAGAGAAGACCAGTAGACGTTTGTGCTTATGGGTAAATTTCAGTAATTGGCTAATAAGTACACTGCCTGGATGCCTGGAAAAAAAGAAATAAAGAGCACCTAGAACAAAATCAGCTACAAAACGTGAGGAAGAAACACTGACTGTGGAAGGTTCTGCAGCTGTTCAACAAAAAGCAATGCAACCTCCAGACATGACTTCAGTAACCTACGGGAAAGATATAAGATGACTGATGGAGTATATCAACACAAATAAAAGCCTGGAAAAAATGGAAGAAGCTTTGATCAGATACACAGATGAGGTGATAAAGCTGCAAAAATCAAAGGCTGAAATGAATAAAAGTCTGTCTGAATATGAGACTGCTCAGGAAGAGTTATTTCAAAACATAATACAATTAGAGGACAGAGCACATAGGGAAAACTTGAGATTTTCAGCTATACCACAGAAGCTGGAAGGAATGGACTGCCTTATTTTTTTATGAAAGCACAAATAAACAACTGGACTGGTATTCCACAGCAGGAGTTGTTAGTTGAAAGTGCACATTGTGTGTATGCAACAAACCTGACTATGAGAAAGCAACCTAGACCTTTAACAGTGAAGATGCAATTCTACCAGTGGAAGGACTTGATTCTGACAAAACAGTTGGAGAAGGACAAAATACAAAAACTGGAAGACAGCAGAATATTTGTGGAGAATAACTACTCTTGTACACTAGACAGATGGGTAGTAGTAAATTCATTCCACTATTCAGGGAATGTCAAGATGCAGGTGTGAGATTCAAAGTGCTGTACCCAGCTATCTTCAAGGTATTCTTCTTTGAAGGGGCAAAATAATTTTTTGATCAAGTATATGCTGAGGGGGAAATACAAAAGTTTGTTCAACAAAAGGTGAGCTGTGAAACAGAAGGAAATTCTGCATCTTCTTCTGGTAATAATGACCACAGAGAGACTGTACCTGTGAAACCTTTTTCCACTGTTTCAATGGAAAAAGTTGGAGAGAAGGAAGGGAGCAAGAGAGTTGACTACAAGAATTAAGGGTATATTGGAAATGAAGTAGAGACAGGATTTGGGAGATGGAGATGAATATTAATAAAACCAATAACTTAATGTGGGATCATAATTCAATAATTATATTTGTGAAATATGACAGAACAAGAACATTTGGAAATATTGGTCTTTTTTCAAAATTGTTGGACTTGTGGGGTACTCTAAAATAAATGTCTTACTTCATGTCATTAATGTTTGTAAACATGCTTTGTGGAGGGGAAGAGAGGGTAGAAAGTTAACTGTAAGTAAAAAAAACATTTTTCTTAATAGTACTATTTTTGTGGTGTATGGTTTTCTTTGCATGATAAATTAAAGTTTTCTCCATTATTTTTAAGTAATGGTGTTTGTAAATAGATGTTGCTGTTCTTGTTTTCTTTTCTTTCTCCATTCTCTCTTTCTACTTGTTCAGTTTTAACACATGTAGGCACTGCAATGTAAACAGGCAAAGAAAGCTTGGTTAAAAAAATATGACAAAAACAAAATGAATGTGCTTTTTCCCATTCTTTCATGGGGAATTACTGGATTTAAGGACCTTAGATTGATTTAGTAACAAGAGAAAACACATAAAAAATACTGAATATGATGTCTTTTTCTCCAAAATGAATTTATGTTTAGTAGCAATTCTCTATCTGGCCCTCATGTCTCCATGGGAACCATTTTATAAATAGAAATTGATGGTCTGGTTCTCATGTCTCCATGGAAACAACCTAATAATGAGAAATTGGCTGTCTGGCTCTCATGTCTCCATGGAGACATTCTGATAAATTGAAGTCAGAGTGTAGTGGAGAGTGACTGGGAAAACAAAGAGTAACTTGATAGAAGATAATGCTTTCTGAAAGTATTCAGGGGTTTCCCAGCTAGGAGAGCTATAAAGATAAGGCAAAGCCAGTTAGCATTTAGCACTTAGTAGAAGCACAGTCTGCATCATGGGTCTTAGCATGGATAACCTTTCTTTTAGGTTAGCTCATGTTTATGAGTGTGGCTGTCAGTTTGAAACATTTGTTCCTATTAGGTGGGCAAAACTTCAATATCTGAACACTGGGCCAGATTCACGATGGCTTGCATGGAGTGTACAAGTAGAGTAAGACTCCATGCAGCCATCATGTCTGACGAGCAATCCAGGAACAGCCTGTAGGGGCGTGTAAGAGAGCTCCTAAAACGTCTCCTACATGGACAGGGCTGGGATATGCAAATTGCCTCACTTGCAGCCAAAAGGCATGCAAATGAGGTAAATTTGTGATCCAGGAAGCACAAACCTGTCCGAGTAGGAGCCGTGTTAGTTGCAGAAATGTACTCAGTTGACAACTGAGTACCGTTCTGCAAGTAGCACAATGGAGCCTTGTCAGCTCCAAATAAAGGTTGCATATGGTTGAGGAAGCATGCCAATGGCCAAATATACGGCCATTGGAAATGTTCCCAGATGCAAAATTAAAATAAAAATACTTTTTTTTTTTTATCGGTGATTTCCGCACAAACGGGGTGCACTATAAAAACCATAAAATAAGAAAATAAAAGCCACAAACATGGAACTTATGAAAATTGTTAAATTACAATGTAAGGGAATAGCAGGCTGAAGACAACATGGCCACCGAGTAGGGGTTGCTAAGGGGAGAAGCCCAGTCTAAGACATGTAACCAAGCATTAGTAGGCAATCCTATGTAAATGAGTGTTAGGATAGTGAATCACACTTTTACATAGCAAATGAGCACAGTCAGTAGAGTGTAGGAGTAGGATATGGGGAGTAACAGAGTAGGAGATAGGTGACATCACAATGTATGTATGAAAGTAGTGAAGCTCATTGGAGCAGAGTGGCATGTGTTAGCTGTCAGTTATACATCATGGAAAGAGGTGTGTCAACAGGTAGGCCAGGGAAAGCCAAGAAATGGAAGGTGTATACTGTGGATAACACCAAAGATTCTTGCTGAGCAGGTATGCACGCGTGTGCGTGCCTGTAAACTCGAGTAAGACAGAGTGCACACGTGGAAGCTTGTGTGTGCACGTTTAAGCTGGAGTAAGCATGTATAAGGCTGTTTAAAGACCTGTAAGTGCGTTTTAACTCGAATAAGCAAGTATTAGTCCATCTAAGCATGTGTGCGCGTGTGTGAGCTGCAGTGAGTGTGTTTGCACTTGTATGCTCATCGCTCCCCCCCTGAGGAAACAGAAAGGAAAAAGGAAGCACAACAAATAGTAGGAAGCTACCAGGGAATACTAGTAGAGCTAGCAGGTGCAAACAATCAGAATCAGGAAATTACACAGGCAGAACACTAACACTAGCCCAGCCCAACACTTAAAACTCTGCAAACAATAGTGCAGTTTGTTTCTCTCAAGAGACACTGCAACACTGGAGTAAGCTATTAGAAGTGAAAACTAAAAAACCTTCACTCAGACAAAAAAATGCTAGGGGCTGCCATTGCTGTTATAAGGCGACATATGCAACATGCTGATGGTGGTGACAATGCAAATGCTGCTGGACAACACACAGTGAGGAGACAGAGAAGAGTGTACAGGCCCAGGGTCACCTACCAGGAGTTACATGAGCTGGAGATAGTGGAGCGCTATAGAGTGTTTGGGTTGCTCAAGTCACAGTTCCGGTGCCTGGACGCATCTGGTGGAGCCCTGCAATACTCACCAACTACATGTACCCAAATTGTCATGGTATGTGCCATGCTACATAATATGATTCTGCAAACACAGCTGCAGCAGGACCAGCATAGGCCTAGGCCAAACAGCCCCCCACCATTGCCAAGGCCATAACAGGCAGAGCGTGACTCGGAGGAGGAACAACCTGAGCCTGCCCCAGTAGGCAGAAGGAGGTGTGCCCAGTATGCCTTGGCCTTGGCAAAGAGGCAATGCATAGCACATACACTGGCTCAGTAGGAACCCTGGAAATGATACCTTTCTCTGATTCCCACATGTAGTGAAAGGGATGTCTAAGTTGACACAACCTGCTTTCAAACATGTGGAGGGAGTGTAGCATGTGCATCCGACATAGGCAGCCCAGCAGCACCACCTGAGGCATGATTGCCATGTGTTAAGCAATGTAAGGTAGTGCTAAACAGCATTAACCACCATGTAGTATATGCAAACTTGATGACCTTGAGTATCATCCTACCCTCACCAAGCATGTTGCCACAATATGAAGACAAGATGATTAATTACAACAATTGGCTTAAGTATTGGTGTTAGTGAAAGTGGATCCAATGCCTGTCAGCCTGGGATGACATGCTCGACAAGACATGATGCTTCGCTAGGGATGGCTTTCACCTGTCACCTGTGGCCTTTTGGATATTGCCAAAGGCTCTTGTCACCCCCATAGTGCCTTTTTCAGGTAAGGCTCAAAAGACAAACCCACCTCCATAGGTATCACAAGGGATAAGAAACTAGAAGTAATACTACTCAATGCCAGAAGTCTAAACAGCAAGATGCACGCACTCCAAACTCTCCTCAGCATGGAGAATGTTGATATCTGTGCAGTAACAGAAACCTGGTTCAAGGCTCCCAATAGCACCCTAGCACTAACAGGTTACACCTCATACCATGCTTTACAGCCACAAAACATGGAATAAACTACAAAAGGAGGGTAAGTATCAATATTTGTCAAAGATATCCACACACCCAGGTTGGTGGCAAAGCATGAAGCATCAGAGACTATCCATGTGCAACTAACATTGGGTAAAACCACCTTCCAGTTCATAGCCTGCTACAGACCAGCCTCCTAAACCCAGGAACCACACTTGGCCGACTGGAGAACACATGAAAATATGAAGGTCTCCCCAAACACCATTATATTGGGCGACTTCAACTACCCAAACATAGACTGGGAGCATTACTCTAGCTCCAACACCCTTGCCCAAAGGTTCCTAGAATTTATAAACTCAAATGCTATGGAACAACTTGCTACTACTCCCACAAGAGGGGAAAACATACTGGACCTGATCATCACCAACATGGGGACTCTATACCCAAGACCAGAAGTGTATCCCTCACTGGTAAGATCAGACCATAGAGTAATCTCACTGGATATTCACATCCCAACCCCAGCCCATGGCCAGAAAACCACAGTGAAAATTTTTCACTAAAGCAAATGTCACACTCCTCCAAACCGAGGTGGAATCCTTCACAACCCTGTGCCTGTGGAAAATATGGCCCAGACCTCAGAACCCTTTATAAACGCATTCTATGAATACCTTCAGGAATGCATGGATCATGCAATCCCAAATAAAACCAAGACCCAATCATCCAAAGGCAGGCATCCTGTCTGGTGGACCCCAGCCATAAACAAACCATACAATACAAGGAGGAAGCTACTATATGATAGAGCAAAATCCCAAAAGGGGAAGGCATCTCTGATCAGTATTATTAAAAAACTACGGCCACACATAAAATCGTTTAAGGCCATCTTTGAGATAAAAATTGTACAGGACACTAAGGATAATCACAAGGCTTTCTTTAGTTATGGTAGGAACCTGGGTGGGAATTCCCAGGTATGCTCAGAATTAGTCCAAAATGACAAACAATACACCAAATCCACAGACATTGCCAACATCCAAGCTGACAGGTTCAGTGCAAACTCCCCCCCCCCCCCATCAAAAAGGCAAATATCTATCTCAGCAGAGTGCTGGCCCCCTGACATCTCAGATACTCAGGTAACAGCCAGCCTCTCCAAAGCAAAACACACAGTATCAATGGGACCAGACGGTGTCCTGGGCTGTGTCCAACATGAACTCCAAGAAGAATTGAACACAAACATAAAACCACTGTTCACTCTCAGCCTTACCACAGGATATGTACCCAAAGAGCAGTGTACAGCAACAGTGGTCCCTCTGCACAAAGGTGGTGCCTTAATGGATACTGCAAACTATTTCCCCAGAAGCCTGACTAGCTTGGTCTGCAAAGCTATGGAAAGGATCATCATGGACCTCAGAAATAAAGATATTGGGGACCTACAGACACTGGATCCTACCCAGTTTGGCTTTGTTAAGGGCAGATCCTGCCTCTTAAACCTGGTTGAGTCATTTGAAACAGTCACCAAGGCCATTGACGAGGGGAAGGTGGTCCACACAGCCTGCCTGGACGTAGCAAAAGCCTTCCATACAATACCCCACTTGGTCATTATAGATAAGCTCACCAACTTCAATATAAACCCCTATGTCACTAGATGGGTTGCAAACTGGCTCAAGGACAGAACCCACATGGTCAGAAATGCTGGAGCCATGTCAGACCCCAAACCAGCTACAAGTGGCATCCCACAAGGCTAAGTCCTGGGACCTCCCTTGTTTGGTATATATTTCTCGGAGGTACAGACCAACACAGAAGGACTGTGGCTGAACAAGTTTGCAGATGACTGCAAACTGGGCGCCATAATTGACTCTTCAGCTGACAAAAGCATCCTACAAAAGGGCCTCATAGAAACAGACAACTGGTGCCAGAGACATGTCCTCAAGCTAAATGCAAAAAAGTGCATAGTCATCCCCTTTGGCAAAAACTAAGTGCCCACAAATTACCACATAGGTGGTAACCCATTAAGTATGGAAGAAGTGATAAGGGACCTGGGGAACCAAGTTGATAGCAATCTCTCATTTGACAACCACGTGGCCAAAGTGTTTCGAAAAACATTTCATAT
Source organism: Protopterus annectens (assembly GCF_019279795.1). Classification (NCBI taxonomy): domain Eukaryota; kingdom Metazoa; phylum Chordata; order Ceratodontiformes; family Protopteridae; genus Protopterus; species Protopterus annectens. The sequence continues at coordinate 221,965,138 of NC_056743.1, forward strand.
AGCCCACCTAATCATGAAGGTATTCACATCTAGATCAGGGGAGGTCATCGTGCCTCTTTACTCATCCCTCATCAGGCCCATAATTGAGTACATTGCCCCTTGTGGGATGTACCTTATCAGACACCTGCAGCAGCTGGAAAGACCACAAAAGTACCTCACTAGGAGGATCAAAGGGCTCAAACAGATGCCATTTGCTGCCCGGTTAAAGAAACTGCATCTCCACTCAGTGGCATACTGCCTGCCCAGAGGCAATCTGTGCCTGATGTATAAAGCCATGTCCAACCTGGAATCAATGGACATGCTGCACCTCAGAAAATCCAAATCCCATCAAGCTATGTGCTCAAGAGACCTGAACCTCAGGACTGAAATAAATAGGACATGCTGGAGTGACAGATTCATAACCCAGAGGCTCCCTCCACTCTTGAGTAAACTCCCACTCCAGGTTACCCAGAGTCCCTCATTGACTCTCTTCAAGAGGAATCTTGATGAGTGGATGGGAGATTGTAGGTTTACCCTGGGTATCACTTCTATGTCACTGTTAGACAGAGGCACAGTATACTAACCTTGAAAAATGTCATGGCAAACTCCACTTAAAATGTGTGTTGAAAGCCAAACACACTCTGGCTAGGATTATAAATGTTGTAGGGCAGATAGCCTAGTATGAACCTATGAACAGAATCACACACACCAACTAGTACAACTGTGGTCAATGTGGGGTAATGTTTGGCAATGTCCACCCAAGTTGGTGAATACACAGCAATGTTGGACAAGCCTGGTTTAAGTAGGCCATAGCTGAACAAAATGCAACATGCTCATAGTTGCCCAACTGGCCCTTAACCAGTCTGGTCTGCCCAGTATGAACATTTAAAGCAGTGATGGGACTCAAACCCATGATACTCTGCACCATAGTGAAAGTACTGAACCACTACACCATGAAAGTATTGCAGTGTTCAGCCAGTATGAAAGAATGTTGACAAGTCTTTGCAAACTATCCCATGGAAACCCTGCAGGCACAACATAATCCCTGTTGAGTTATGACACAAAGGAGTCTGGCAGTAAGAACACAACATGACTTCCAACACACACAGTATAAATGTCAATATTGGTCATGTTCACACACAACCACAAATGTAGTGGACTTCAGATCACAACACATGGAAAGGTCACACTGGGCATGCTCACACACTTGGATAAATGAGACATATGTCAGACAACAAACCATGGAAAGCCTGAACTGGGCATGCTCACACACTTAGGCCATGTCTGAGTATAGCAGTCGGCCACACATATCTGGCAGTTCTATGTGTTAAGCCAGGAACCTCCCACAATCCAGCAATCCACCCTGTGCACACAATTAAATGACAACAGACACATATATTAATATACTGGAACCCTGTCATGATCAAACATGTTACGCAGATACACAAGTTGTTCATAGAAACTGGGAAAGCTACGGCAATAAAGACCTGCAAACAATATCAGCAACAAATATTGTGCATCCTGAACATAAACATAGGTGCAGAGGTCGATACTAGGCTGTCTGCCCTAGGGAATTCATAAGCCTAGGCAGAGTGTATTTGGCGTCCGCCTCCCCAGTAGAGTAGCCTACTGTGCCTCTGTAAAGTAGGTCACAGAAGGTACCCTTTAAGGCTAGTTTGCTGTGCCTCTCTCAAGCAGGGACACAGTGGAGATCCCAGGGGTGAATTTGCAAGTTCCCATCCATGCGGCTGGATTTTGCTGGAAGACGGTTGGTGAGGGGCTATGTCTAACTCTAATTGGGATTCATTTCCAGAATGAGGGGAGCCTCTGGATAATTAATCTGCCCCTGCAGCATGGCCCATTTAGTTTTGTGCTGAGGTTTAAGTCCCTGGAGTGTGTAGTTCTAAGGGTCTTGGATGTTATGAGGTGGAGCATATCCATTACTTCTGGGTTTGACATGGCTGTGTACGTCAGGCATAGATTACCTCTGAGTAGGCATTAAGCAACTGAGTAGAGCTGGAGATCCTTTAGTTGAGCTGCATAGGACATCTGTGTGTAGCCCATGATCCTCTTGGGGAGGTACTGTTGTGGTCACTGTAGTTGCTGCAGGTGTTGGGTAAGGTACACCCCAAAAGGGGCATTGTAGTCAAACATGGGCCTGATGAGTGACTAGTAGAGGGCCACAATGAACTCCCATGATCTACATGCAAACCCCCATGTGATAAGGAGGGCTATATAAAGGTCTTTGCAATGACTCTGTCAATGTGATTAGCAAAGGAGAGGTTATGATCTATGTTGGTCCCCAAATCTGTAAATACATCTTCTGTACTTAATGGATTACCACTTATGTGGTAATTTGTGTGCACCTTGTTTTCCCCAAAGGGGATGACTATGCATGTCTTGGCATTTAGCACGAGGCCATGGCTCTGGCAACGAGCATCCATCTCTGTGAGACCCTTATGGAGGAAGCATGTGTCAGCTGTAGTGTCGCGTATGGCCCCCGGTTAGCAGTCATCTGTGACGTTTCTTAGACATAATCCCCCCGTGTTAGTCTGAACCTCAGAGAAGTACATACCGAACAGGACAGGTCCCACAACTGAGCCCAGTGAGAGACCAGTTGTAACTGGTCTGGAATTGGACATGGCACCTGCAATTCTGACCATGTGGGTTCCATCCCTGAGGCAGATAGCAACACATCTAGTGATATAGGGGTTGATATTTAAGCTGGTAAGCATATGTATGATGCCTGAGTGGGGTATTGTGTTGCAGGCTTCTGCAAGGTACAGGTAGACTGTGTGAACTACCTTGCCCTTATCCATGGCTTCAGTAACCATTTCAATGATATGAACTATGTGTAAGAGGCAAGATCTGCCCTTAACAAAGCCGAATTGTGTATGATCCACTGTCTGGAGGCTCACAATGTTTTTGATTATGACTTCCATGATAATACGCTCCATAGCTGTTTCTACCACACTAGTCAGGCTTATGGGGTGATAGTTCCTGTGGTCCGTTGTGACACCACCTTTGTGGAGTGGGAGCACTGTATGTGTATGCCATTCTTAGGGTACATATCCTGTAGTAAGGCTAAGTTGGAACAGTGACTTAATGTGAGTGTTCAGTTCTACTCGGAGCTCATGTAGGACACAACCTGGGGCACCGTCCAGTCCTATACATATGCTGTGTTATTTGCTGTGGAGAGGGCACATTTCACCTGTGCATCTGTGATTTCAGGGAGGTTACATTCATTTGGGATGGGCATCTGTACCCTTGGGGGGGGTAAGGGGGGGACGTTTGTGCATCTGCTAGGGTGTAGGCTATGTCTGTAGGTTTGGCATATTTTGTGCTGTTATGCAACAATTCAGAGCATATCTGGGTGTTTCCACACATATTCCTGACATAACTAAAGAAGGCCTTGTGATTATCTGTAGTGTCTGGTCAATTTCACTGTCAAAACTTGCAAGTGATAATTATATGAGGGATTGAAGTGTCTTTCCAATACTGTTCAGAGATGTCCTCCCTTTGTGGGATAATGCTCTGTTATGTAGTAGCTTCCTCCTTCTGTTGTACAGCTTATATATGGCCGGGGTCAACCAAACAGATCTCCTGTTTTGGAGGAGTCATGGTTTTATTTGGGATAGCCTGATCAATGCATACCTGCAGGTGCTCATAAATTGTGTTTGTAAAGGATTCTGCAGATTGGGCTGTATTATCCTCCAGCATGTGGCCTTTGAAGTATTCCACCCCAGTCTTCACAAGTGCAAAGTCTGCTTTTGAGAAATTCTTTACAGTGATTTCCTTGGCTGGGGGTGGGGACGGGTTACGGATGTCCAGGGAAAGCTGTTTATGGTCTGATCTTAACAATGAGGATTCTACCTCTGGTGTGGAACATAGAGTCCCCATGTTGGTGATGATCAGGTCCAATATGTATTCCCCCTTGTGGCTGTGGTGACTGGTTGTGCCATAGCACATGGATTCACAAATTGTAGTGGCTGTAGGGTGATGTTGTTGAGGCCTGAGTAGTATCCCCAGTCAATATTCGTATACCTGAAGTCAACCACTATAATGGTGTGTGTGAAGACCTTCATATCCTACACTGTTCCCAGGAAAGCTGAGTGCGGTTCCTGGATATGGGGGGGGGGGTGGTGGTCTGAACTATACACTAAACCAAAAGGCAGTTTTGCACAATGGTAGTTGTATATGTATGGCCTGTCATGCTTAGTGCAGTGGTACCAACCCAGAGGTGTGTGTATTTGTGATGTATATGGATACATCCCCTAGTTTTGTTGTGTGTTACAAGTCCTGTGGTCATGAAACATGATATAGAACATAACCTGGTAGTGTCACTGTGCATATGTGACCCTGAACTAGGCATCTGTTAATGCACAGATATTGTTATCCCCCATACTGAGAGATAGTAAAAGATGTACATTCCTCTTTGGAAAGACTGATGATGTCAGCACCCTATAAATACAGCAGGAGAAGGGAAATCATCCAGTATTGCAAATAGCGTGCTGTGCTAATGCGTCTCTCTCAAGTATCATAACATAGTTAGGTGGGGGTTTGAATCCTGCAAATGTTGTGTGTGTGTGTGTGGGGGGGGGGTGTATGTATGCAATTCTCTGTGAAAGGAATGGCCTTTTTGAAGACTGGTATGACACACTAAAAGATGTACATTCCTCTTTGGAAAGACTGATGATCTCAGCACCCTATAAATACAGCAGGAGAAGGGAAATCATCCAGTAATGCGAATAGCGCGCTGTGCTAATGCGTCTCTCTCAAGTATCATAACATAGGTAGGGGTTTGAATCCTACAAATGCCATGTGTGTGTTTGTCACACAGTTTGTCAATGTGTTGTGTGTTTTGCTTTTATTATTGTATGACATATTATTATAACAGTAATTTCAATGCACACATCAGGTATGTATGTGCCACATACAGATATGTACCTGTCACCTTTAATAGTTCCTATGTGTGAAGCCTGCCCCATATGAATACAGTTGTTACCTTTGCCAGCATGTGCTGCAGCTTCCCAGACCTCAGGCCATACATGTATGTTGGTGACAATGCAGGCTACTGCAGTGATCTGTGTCCTAGGCCAACTATGTGACACACACCCATGAGAGCTTTGATAGATTAATGTGGGTGAGGGTTCATGTCTGGAGAATATGTCAGACATGTTAAACCACAGCAAAGTCTGTGAGTGATGGACATCCAGTGTAGGTGTATGGCAACTGTTGCTGATATGCATACAGACACCTTCTTGCTTAGGTGATACACCAAGGGACTGCTGAATACCTTTGGAAATGTGAATATCACAGGATAGACAAGATAACACTTGTCCACATGTACACACCATTACCCGTTCTACATGATGGGTGCTACCACCTACATGGTACTGTTGGAATACTATGTTAAGTACATGCCGATGACAATGCTACAGTTGTGTTACAGCAATACAGCATGACTTGGACAACAGGTATCTGTCTGTATGATACCCTTGTGGTGGTTAGGTGTGTCATGTGTAGATTTAATTGTAGACCACTGTATGCATTTGCAGTCGTGGATGGACATATCCGTAGTGTGTTGGCATGTATGTGAGACTGCTATATGCCAAAGATTATTGTTCCCAGGGATGTGTGGGGCTCAGTAATAATGGCTACTGGTATAGTGTAGTACTGCAGGGATATCACTGACACCGGGTTCTTACATCTGTGTATCAGTTGAGGAGACACCATGTAATGACCCCTGAATGTCAGGCTATGTAGGCTGTGTATACTACCAGAATGCAGACCATTGACATTTGGAAACCGTATCACCCACAGCATACTGTCAAACCATGTCATGTTCCATGCTAACCATGTTCACAAATGTACACCTGCAACTCTGTGCTGCAAACATCACACATGCAGGGACAGGTTCACACAACAGCCATGTGGCACATGTGCAGACAGTACACTTTGGGAATTAACACTGGTGTATACAAAACTACAATGACAATCATAGTGTTAATGCATCATGCATGCTCGGATATACCCACAACAATATCATTACACTGTACTGTTAACAACATGATAATATTACTACAGTGCTATGTAGTCACCCTGTGCATCAACACCATGCTATGCTGTTCCTGCATCAATGTTACAGATGGCAGGAGGTGGCACAGTTTCATCATATGCACAGGGTGTGTACTTGGTTTGCCAGAGTCTGCCATTGACACATCCAATCGACATGTATGTGTGTGTGTGTTAGTGAGGGACAACAGTACAACATGAGGCAATGTTGATGAGATGTGTGTGTGTATGTGTTAGCCCTAGGTGTTAGCATAATGTGTGTGTGTATGCATGCACACAGTTCCACCATGTGGCTGCCATATATGGGTGTTTGTGGACAGCCACAGACTGTACCTGCCAGGTCATACAGATCACTGTCTCTGGCCACGGACACGGTACCTGTGCCTGGCAGGGGTGCTACGGACAGTATCAGGTACTAAGCCAGACTGGGTACTGTCATCAGAGGCAGTGGGTTGACTGGACACATGTCCCTGCTGGGACTGTCCAGAGCCACGTGCAAGTGGTCTTCTAGGACGGTCTAATGACAGCACAGACCCAGCATTGCTGGGGCTGGTACTGGCACTATGGGAGTGGCTGTGAGTTTGTTGTCGTCCACGACGACTGCCAGCTGATGATGTTGCTGGCATACATCCACGTCGACGCCTCTACCATCCTGCACTGTCCTGGCTCCTGGATATGTAGTTATGGAAGAGATCTAATGTGTCCCCCCAACATCTATCAGTGTCCTCGCTGATATTACGGATGGCAGCCGCAATGTCACGCATAGTGTCATTCATAGCAGTGCGATGTGCTCTAAGCTCCCTCAGACCCTGTCTGGTGTACCCTTCCATATGTGCCTGTGCCTGCATTACAACCCAGAACATAGCTGAGGTTGAAAGACCTCTGTGGGCACATCTGACAGGGGCAGTACGACCATGGATGCTCCCACGAGAACCCCTGGACATCTGCCTGTGTGGTACCATGTCTGGAATCTGGCCATGGCTGCTGTGAGGGGATGCATGTGCCAATGATACCACACTACCCTGGTCAATGCCCACTGTATGCTGTCCCTCAGCTAAGGACATTGTGACAATGGATGTATCGGCAGGATGACTGTGCGCATTGATGGGGTTGACTGCTGTGTAGTGTCGATTGGCTGACCAACGACAGACCCTGTCACACCTCCCTGTGCCATTACACATGTATCATCATTATCACTATCCCCAGCAGTGGCTTCAGGTTCCCTGCTGCATGCCACCAGAGCAACATCAGAACCTGTGAGAGGAAGATAGGAAACACAGTTTACAAATGTGTACACGATGTTAGCACACAGGCACATGGGCACACAGGCACACAAGCACACTCCTCAGTACAGCAGATACAAACACAGACACACCTGCAATCCAACACATACACAATACTGTTTGAGGGTGGGTGACAGTATCACAAGGAAAAACATCACTGCACACGTGTTAGCATGCAGATTGTGTTGCACAGGAACATGCAGTGCAAGTGTAGACAGCCCTTGTTAATAACAGTATACGTGTACTTGATGTTTGTGTGTAGTTGTTCAGTGACTGTCTCCACCCTGGGACACAATGTGTACAAGGGCAGAACAATGTTGTGCAGGTGTTACAAGCTGTGGGGGTTTTTTTTTGGGGGGGAAAAATAATTTTTGCATAACAAAAAACACACCCCAAAACCCCATGAAATGGCCTAAATTTTAAAAAAATTTTTTTTTCTTTAAAAAAGTGGTACCCCTTTTGTGGTCAAAAAAATGGGGAAAAATTGGGATGTTTTTTGGGGTAATAATTTGTTTTAAAGGGGGGGGGGCCACTTTTTCCCCCGGGACGGGTTTTTGGGAGGGGGAACCCCTTGGGGGGGCCCCGGGGTCCCCCAAAAACCCCCAAACCCCCTTTTTTTAAAATTTTAAAAAATTTTTTTCCCCCCTTTTTCCGGAAACATCCCCCGGGGGGCCCCCTTTCCCGGGAAATTTAAAAAACCCAAGGGGCCCCCCCAACAAAAAACCCCGGAAAAAAAAAAAAATT
>NC_056743.1:222313218-222398218 GCF_019279795.1 Protopterus annectens
AATATATGGTATATGTATAAATCAAAATTGTCTTTCATTCCACCTTTGGATCTGTCCATGAACAAAAATTCTTATCAAATTTTGAAGTATTCATCTTTTCTGAATGCAAACATTTGTTTTGCTGTGATGGCCCACAGGAAGGCAAATCATTTATTTTGAAAGGAACGTTTATATTATCAGAAAATTATAACTGGCAGATGAAATTCATATTTACATTTTTTGTGATAATAAACTTAGAAACTTTCTAAAAAACCTTCAAGCATAAGTGCTATATTAGACTTGAAAACTACATTCTATGTGGCAAGTAACATATGTACTTCAAAGTAACAGCTACAGTTACAATTAGCACATATAATATGACATGTTTTTTACTAAATAGTTAGTATTACACCTAAATGCTATAACACATCTAATGTGACCTCTAAGCATAAAATGGGTTGAAGTTTTAAAAAACAGACACCTTGTAAGTCTCTGACGACAGTACATCATGTTTAGGGTTAATTAGACAGGCAGCACATACTATGATAAATCTGAGAGAGTACATAACAGATATTCTTGCTTGAGTTAGTAGAAGCAAGATACTTTGCATATTGCCACATAAATGTTTCTTACCTTCCACATATGTCATAATGCATAGTGACATTTCCCTAATAAATTACCAAGACCATATGTTGAACTGCATCCTGAACATTTTTCACATCTGTGTATATCTTATTTGAATTGTAGAGGAACTACAATGTTTAATTTAAAAATCCAGTTTCTGCATAAACTAGATACTACATATACAGAAAATGATTAATTTAATTTCATCACAGAAAGTATTTTGTTTCCAATTGAAATAAAACAGTGGAACATTAAATATTTCAGGATGCTAAAATAGACTTAATTTTTTATGATTATAGCATTATCTGAAATCAAGGTATCAATGGTATTCATTAATTTTCAAAAACCCACTTTATTGTATTCATGAACTCAGACAGCTAGCATCTATTCCAGTAATCAGTGGGCAAGAAGCAGAAAATTAATACTGGATTTAATGCCAGCCCATTGAAAAAACAAACAAAAAAAACATAAGTACAAGTGAAGATCTGCCATCCCTCTGTTATCAAATAGTTTTCAGATTTATTGTATGGGCATTGGGTGAGGGGGTATTTAGATTTGATTCATGATGAATGGGAGGGTGAGTCTCATTCATGTAGGTTAATGTATGAAACTAAAAATTCTAATAAATGCGTGCTTACACACTTGTCTGTATTTGTGACAGTATGTTGGTTGGGGACTCAGCCTGCTTCTATATAATGTGGAACATGCATTTTTTTGGATAGGGCAGCCCAAATTAATATGGTGAGCTCCAACATGCATGTCCTGATATTTAAGGAGGCTCAAGGAGTGTTGTATAATTTAAAGGAGGCTTGTCATAGTAAAATTAAGAACATCTAACCTAGGCTAGAGTAGAGTATGAGTATTATGTGGGCTTGTATATTAGAAGAATAAGGGCTGCAATAATGAGGGCAATTGAGTTGTAGGTTTACAATGGCACATCTGCTTGTTGAGGTGTTACATAGTTCACAGTGTTATGAGAACTTAGTTATAAGATTTAGCTCATGTAAAGAAATGATTACTTGAAGGAGAATGCAGTGAGTGAAATAAGAAATTGCCAGATCTGCACTGGGAGTGCTAGTATTTAGTTTATCAGCAGGCTTCTGTTATGCATGAGTGATCTTCCTTTCAGAATTTGAGACACCAGCTTTGGCACAAGAGACTCTCTAGTATGGATCAGTATTATCAGTATTGTGCTACTGCTAACCCTCCACACCACAACACACACGCACACATACCACACTTGTTTTTCTAGAAAAGCAAGTTATCTATTTGTAGAAAAAAATTAAGGGAGATAATTGCAAATGTGAAAATATAACACACACACACACGGTGCTGAAAGTGAATGTGTTGGAGCATGAATGTGTGCTTGTCTCTTTGTATTTTTGTCTGTCTGTTTGTGAGCTGGGAGCTCAGCTTATTTCTGTACAATGCAGTACATGCTTTTTTGTGTTGGGATGCCCAAAATAGTAGGATTAGACCCAATGTGCATCTCTGATACCTGAGGAAGGCTCAAGAACTCTTCCTTGTTTTAAAGAATGATCACAGCAACCGAATTTAAGAACCTCTGGCTTCAACCAGTGGAGATGGTGTTAGCATTATGTGGGCATATGTTTATGAGGTGAAGGGTTGCAATGGGCAGAGAGATGGAGTTTGGATATTTTATAGTGATAAATCTGCTTGTTCAGGTGATAATCATGACTGTTTTTATTTGACTGCTTGCAGAACTTTTTGATAAGATTTAGCTCATTTACAGCATGTATTACCAGAAGGACAGTGAAATCAGTAGAATAAGAAAAAACACCAACGCTGGGATTCTCAAATATTCTCACCCACCCATGTGAATTGTCTAGCACAGGTAGGTTAATTTATGTGACAACACCAAAAAGATTCAGTGACACCTAAAGCTGCAACAAGAAAACCTTGTTATTGGTTTATTAGCATATCTCTGAGATGTCCTTGCTTAAGAGTAGTGCTTTCAGACCTGCTGGCAATTGTGTGTTTCCTGGAGGTTCATGCTTCTTTTGAGGCAAAGACACTCCTCTACACACATGCACACAGAAGCACACACACTAACAGCCACATCTACACAGTTGAACACATCCATGGACACACACACCTACTCTCCCATGCTCACATTGAAACACAGACACATGGAGCTAGACTTGCGATTCCTGTCCACTCCCCCCCATATGTGACCAGACAGACAAACACACATACCTCCCCACATCCTTGATGAATTTACTAGCACTATGAGTGCTTCGATATCAGTAAATATGCGAATGATGTATTTTGATGGTATTCACTTTTTCCTCGATCAGTGGTATTTTTATGATGCTGAGTGATTATCTGAATCACTATATAGCATGAATCAGAAGCAGCTGGCATTTCCAAAATAAAAACCATGTGCTAATCAGCATTTGCCAATCTCATGGCCTACTACATAACTATGCAGCTTGTCCAGCGGGCTGCTCTCTTCATTGAAGCTTCCACTTACAGGAAACCATGTTGGTATGACAGACCATTAACTGGAAAGGCCTTTCAGAATTCTAGCACAGATTGACAATTCGACTGCTAGTATAAAGTTTCTTCAGCAAGTCCCAAATTGCCATGAGTGGATGTGTCTTTTTATGACATGTTACAAGTTTAATGATAAAGCCTTTCTTTCTATAAAAGCAAATGATGTGTAGGAATTAAAAATAATGCAATCAGGAATACAGTGAATATATTACCTCCTTTATGTTTTATTTATTTTTTTAGGATAGTTGTGATTAACGCAACTATGTTCTATGAAATAACATGAAAAATGAGAAATGTCCTAGTATTATAGCAGGAAAATATTTTGTAATGTTCCTCTAAATATTTCAGAAAAATGATAGTTTGTATGAAATTATTTAAAATAATATAAAACAAAAGAATCAACTAAAACACTGTGGATGGTATTTTTATAGTACCAATGTTTGCACTTGTGTAGTAGTTATTTGCAAAAGTTACTGCTATGCCTATATGCAAATATACAAATCACAGGTTATTTGCATTGAATACCTAAATAGAAAGGTGTTTTGAAAATGCCCACTTGCAGCAAATGTGTAAAGTCGCTGAAGTTAATCCTTTAATTATGTGCAAAGTAGTATGGGGAAATGTAAAAACTGGTATTTTTACATACATTTTGGGGTATTATGAATGAATATGACTTTATGTAAGCACACATTCATTTTTAAAAGCAAGCAGCATGCAGCTCAGCTTTTATAGAACTTTTAAAAATATAAAACGGTTTATATGTTCTTTGTAGGAGTATTCTTAAGTGGACACCCTACTGGTTTGTTTAAAGAGTGGAAAGAAGAAAACAGAGAAGATTGAAAAAGAAGAAACATGAAGTAGGGAAACACAGAAGGAAAACATCAAGAGGGTTTTGCTTAAAGAGGTGGGAAAGAAGGGATACCATATTTAAGGGGTAATTTGGACGGGAAGTAGGTGAGATGGTGTAAGAGGATTAGGGAAAGGAGGGGGATGAAGAGGTGCTTAGCTCAAGAGGAATCCCTGGTCCACAGGACCATAAATTTTCCACCACCTGAGTGCTGCAGTGGAAGACCATGATTTTGAGGGGGGTGGGGCCACTGATGGCTTGGTGGTCATAACTGATGAAGCAGTGAGTCTTCAATCTGTTGAAGAGCATCTTGGACTGGCTGAAGGCATCTCTCCACTGTCCACTCCATGAAATCATCAACTAAGTCCTGAAACCCACAGTCTGTAAAGTTTGCCAGGCTGCAATGTACCAGGGTACATACAGGACAGGTGCCATCACCCTGACCCAGTGAGGACATCCGTGGATGGGCCGCGAATTAACACTTTTTGACTTGAGAGGAATGTGGTTGGACTTCTTCTAAGGATTCTAGTCCTGCTGAAAAATGATTAAAATGATTAAGAATATAAAGAAGTACAAAGGAATTCATAATTAATAAAGAGACAAACCTGTAATACATCAGTGCAATCTTTATTATTATTAAAATTGTATTCTTTAAGTAAGCATTTTGCAGTATTGCATTAGTAAAAATCTTTTTTCATATATGTATGTGTGTGTATATATATATATATATATATATATATATATATATATATATATATGGGTTGCCTTCAGAAGCTCAAAATACTGAAATCTTGAATTTCAGTATCTCGAGCCTCAAGAAGCCAAATCCACAGAACAGCGAAAGTTCAGAAGCACGAAATTCAAAACCTCGAATACTGGAGGTTTTGAATTTCCCACTTCTGAACTTCCACTGTGGTCATGTATTCAGGTAAGTGTGTGTGTGTGTGTGTTAAGGGGTTGGGTAGGGGCTGTGGTGTGTGTCAGTGTGTTTTGTTGCTGTGATGTGTGTGTTCGAGGAGAATGTCGCTTGTGTGGTGGTGTTTTGTGTGTCTGTATGTAGTGCGACCTCGGAGTGAGAATATTTAAGTAGGGGGTGTGGGGGCCGCAGGGGGCCTTGCCCCCTTCTTTTATGTAGTAGAGAGAGTGTGTGTGTGTTTGTGTGGAGAATGGTGTGTGTGTGTGTGTGTGTGTGTGTGTGTGTGTGTGTGTGTGTGTGTAGTAGTAGTAGTAGTAGTACGGTGAAATTCAAAACCTCCGGTATTCAAGGTTTAGAATTTCGCACTTTTCAGTTTTTGTTGTTCTGTGGATTCGGCTTCTCGAGGCTTGAGATACTGAAATTCGAAATTTCAGTATTTCGAGCTTCTGAAGTGAATCCATATATATATATATATATATATATATATATATATATATATATATATATATAAACGAAAAAGCAGAGTACCAAAACCACCACAACATTGCTCATAAACAAAAACTTTAATAAATCAGTTTAAAATAATAAATAAACAAGTTAAAATTGTATTATACACTGATCAGGAACATTTATACAAACTGCTATTCAATCACTAACAATATGCAGATTAGGTAAAAAAGCTATAAGCCTTATTGAATAACAAGTGCCTATATGGAGCAATAAAATTATTTTGCTCTAAAAAACAATTAAAAACACTTCATTGGTAAAAGACATCTTGGACCAATCGGTGGCTGTATACAAATGAAACATAACAGGGAGAATAACTACCAATAAGAACAAATATGCATAGATTTTATAGTGCTTTAACATTATTGAATGTCTGTTGTTATAAATTCCAATAAAATTATTAATACTTCACAACTCATTTGTATCCCAATAAATATTAACTCTCTATAGTGTTCCAGTCATATCCAGGATGTTAATGTGGTAGGGCCTATCAGAAATTGATTGCTCACTGGCCAGTCAGTTACATTAAAGTATATAATATTTGAACCAATCAGTGTTGAAATATATACCAAAACAAATAATAAACTTCCATCCAAATAATGATCAAACCCTACCCTGCTTATCTTCCAAGATTTGGCACATTAAGGGCATTATGGCCTTGTACCATTCTGCCACATCATATACAGGATTGGGCTTTGTCATTATTTAGATGGGAGACCACCTGGGAATATATCATCTTGCTTTATTGTATACATAAATCTTCCTTTGTTTGCCATTATGAACTTTTAACTATTGATGATTGATGGTGATTTGAGGTGATGCAGAATTGGCATGGATTATTTTATTTTTTATTTTTATTTATATTTGTTTACCGGGAAATTCTGACTGGACGCAGGTCCTTTTTCAGCAGATGCCCAGGGAGAAAAGCTCCACATCATGTACGTGATAAATAGAGATACAAAGTTGCAGCAATAGTAAACAACATTACAGGTTGTTGGCTTTAATACAATAACAAGATATTGATTACCAACAGTATATACAGTAAATATTGCAAGTTAAGATAGTTTCTTGTTGTTTATAATATTAGTAACAAAGTTGTCTGACAAGATGTTAAAGTATGTAAAGACAGCTAGCTATTTCTGACGGTGGGCAGCAGTGGCGGTAGTATAGTTGGGTTAAGAGTCTAGGTTGGGGGGGTAAGGATGGAGGTGTTAGTCTGGATTAGAACAAGGACAAAGCCAATGCATATTTAAGTGGAATTTGAGTGCAGTCTTGAAAAGGCTGCTGGAAGGTAGAGTAGTTACAGAGGGCGGAAGATTGTTCCAAAGTTTTGATATGGTACATGAAAATATGGCTTCTCCTGCTGAGTTTTTGGGTTTGATAACAGTGACTTGATTTTTGTTGCTTGATCTTACGGGCCTAGTGGGGTGATAGGGTTGGAGAAGGGTTTGAAGGAAAGGGATGTTAAGGGGGTGGTTAATAAGTTTATGAGCGAGGGTGAGTTGATTAAAGTGAAGGAGTTGTGGGTGTTCTAGCCAGTTTAGTTCTTTAAGGGAGATACAATGATGGCTGCAGTAGCAGGGTCCAGTGGCAAATTTAGCAATTTTGTTGTAACAATGCTCCATTATTGCACAAACTCAGCTCTCTGAATCCATTTTTGCTTTTCTAAGCATAGGGACATTGGAGAATTACTAGGATTGTCCACATGTTCACACAGACAGATGAGGTCTTCACAGCTGACTGCAGTATGTCCACTACTACTCAAGGCCTGGTTATACAGATTTGTTGACTTAAGCACTCATGTATTAATGTGATTCATAGAAATAAGCATAGCTCAGCTGAATTTTCATACAACACAAATAGATAACTAGGAATTTTCAAGTCAATATTTTTAAGACTGCCACAATAACTTGTGATTACTCAAGACTGGCAGCAAATGGTTTAGGAAACGGCAAACTTTCAAGTATGAATTAAATAGTAAAAATGTTTGAAGTTGTTAACAAACAGTTCATATTGATGTTAGATGACAGTGTTTATTTTGACAAGTGTGTGTTTTATTGATTTTATGGTACGATGCAGATGATTCATTTAAATGCTGCTGAAATGAGTGTCATTTATGAATGGGAATACCAGACAGCAGCACTGGAAGCGTATGCGGAGTAATCATACTGGCAGTGTGAAAGAAATTTTTGAAGTTCATTTGGTAGCATTTAGTGATAATGCTACATAGTGTACAAGTACATCATCTGAAGTGATTATAGTCTGAGCCAATGCATTTTCAACAATGTTGTGTCAAAACACATGGTGCTTAACTGGGGGATATCTGAGTGTCACTCCTGATTGAAAACTGACAGTATGAACACAGGAAAGCGTTAGAGGAGGGATACAAGTCTATTAACAAAGCTCTTTCAAAACTAGTATGAGTGATGTGTCACAAATCATGGTTTTGTACTCAGATCTTTGATTTATATATGCTGAAAGCAGACATGCTTCCATTGGTGTACTTTTAGCTGATGATTGGAACAAAATTTTCAGTGTATAACTTTAGCATGTTGTTTTTGGTATATTAGTGATGCAGCAGCCATGATGCATGATAGTGACATTACACAGATGAAGAAAGATAAGTGCTTCATTTCTTGATCTGTTTTTAAATTCATTTTAACAGTCTGTGTTTGCTTTAGCTAAGATCTTGCTAGTAGTTTCCAGTACATTTTGCTGTTTAAGTGTTCAAAACTATTGGTATTAAACCCTAGTTTCATTCTTAGACACTGAGTGTATATTAGCCAAGTTCCAGACTAGTGTTTGCATTAAGACAGTTCCAGGCCAGTCAGCTCAGAGCTAAGGGTCTAATTGTTTTTCCCTCACAGCTACCCATTGCCTTGTTGTCTTCTTAAACCAAGTATATCTGCTGTTGCCTGTCAACTGTGATAATTCAGTATAATAATTCCCTCCCTTTACCCATTTATTGTTGACATTATGCACATAAGTATCATTTTGCAAAGTCTCTCACATTAAACTACAGGCTAAAGGACCTTTGATAAAAATGCTTAATATTGAATGTACTGATACTGCTTGCACTGATTTTAGTATCAAATTAGTGAGGTTTTTTTTCTGTAATTAGCTTACTGGTTCTTTCTGGAGGCAGAAGGTTTCCAGGCTAGTTGTTTTGTATTTAACTTTACTCTGTAGCAACTCCACCCAAGCATTATCCAACTAAAACCAAACTCCAAGCAGTTATAGTTACCCCTATCCCCAGAGCCATTCCGGTTGGTAGCATTGAACTACAACTTCTCTAGCCAACCTGTTTGAGATGGGTCTCTTAAGACAGTGTAAGAATTGTCTCATGCTGTCTGGCAACAATCTATTACTCAAACAGCATAAGACAGTGTGTATGAGAGATGTACATATATAATAACCTTGTAAACAACAATCTCCCACACGACACCAATATTGTCATTAGTACACTACACACTGCACCTCTCCAAGGCCATCACAATAGTACACCACACACTACACCTCTCCAAGGCCATCACAGTAGTACACTACACCTCTCCAAGGCCATCACAATAGTACACCACCCACTACATCTCTCCAAGGCCATCACAATAGTACACCACACACTACATCTCTCCAAGGCCATCACAATACACATAATTCATCATACGCTGATGTTCTAAAGATTAACTTACCCAAGTCTCAAAGGCCTCCAAACTACAAAACATGGGCAAAGAGCGCACTCAAAACATTAAGCCTACCTCATAACATCTCATAAGGAGTCCTACAGTTGCAGATGCTGAGAAATAAGGCAGGCATCAACCCAACCAAACATTCTTTTCTAAGTGGCTCCATTGTAAAACATACAGATGTGCCTCCTTCCAGGCTGAGCAAGGAAAGAGTGATGGTTACTTGCTTGTCTAGTGCCAGGATCCATCAGATCATGCATGGACTCAAGTCCTTGAACCTTGTGTATCAGTATGACTCTGTTATAGTTCATGCCGGTGTCAATGACTTGAGGTGTACCTCCCCAGACTGTATGAAGAGAGGCGATGGAACTTTCAGAATGTGTCCAAGGCAGGTATGACCTTAGCACTGAGCAGCACTCTACCTTCTCCAAGGATGATGCTGCGATATGAGCAAAACATAATTGACTTAGTTATTGATGTCATTGAAAGGGGGGGGGCAATATTTGTTGGCCTGGTAAGATATGATTGACAGACCTCATTGCTTAACTGCAGATGGTCCACATATGTCCCCAGTGAGTTTTTTGATTATTGGCAAAGACATTGCCCAACTCCATACAGTCTTTTTAGGCAATTCTAACCCACTACATCTACCATCATAACAAAACAAGCAAAGGAAAATATGAAGGTGTTACTGATCAATACTATGAACTTAAACAAGAAATTCCTCTCACTAAAAGCCATTCTCACCCTGGAAGACATCAATGTCTGTGCAGTGACTAGAGGGGAAAAAGATAAAGGTGTCTCAGTCTTCATCCAAAAGAGACTCACATCAACACTGGAAAAACAGTTTGATGGACTAGAGCTTCTACATGTCCAAATGACCATCAGAAAGGTCCAGTACCATATAAAAAGCTAGCTATAGAATTATTTGACATAAGAAAATCACAATGCCTATCTATAGCAACTAGATTGACTCAGTATAAAACCTAATATCATTTTTTATTATTTATTTATTTGTCCTTTGTTAACCGGGTTGGTCCACTCGGCTGGTGGATCATTTTCAGTGGAGACTTGAGGAGCAAAGCTCCATATAAAGGAAAAGAAGTTATATAAATGGTCAGTAGTACTATAGTCATTGGAATAGAAGAAATGAGATGCAAATATCTACAAAGGTATACAATATATACATATGTGATATAGAAGATTTAATGTACGTAGTATCATTAAGTCATTAAATAAGGACAATCAACAATTAAAAGATGGATATAAAAGCAACAACTAAATATGTGATCTAGAGAAACTGGGTGGGTTATAGTTAGGTGGGGTAGTGACAGGTACAAGATGGAGAGATGGCCAGGTTACTCTTCAGTTCTCTTTTGAAAATATTGGGAGAGTGGATAAAGCATAGATGATTAGGGAGCTTGTTCCATGTTTGAGACATAGAGCATTTATAGAGTAGTTTGCTTATGGTTTTAATGAGTCTGTAGGTGTCCAGTAGGTTTTGGTCAGCACTCCGGAGGGATCAAGAAGGTTTGTAAGGGGATAAGAGGTTAGATAGGGAGTGGCAGTTGTTAGGTTTATATAGTAAGGAATGTGTCATTTGTAGCTGTGATCGTAGTAGAAGTTGAGGGAATTCAAGCCATTGAAATTCTTTGAGGGCAAAGCAATGGTGAGATTTGTATGGTAGGTTACTGGCAAAGCTAGCTATGTGGTTGTATGTCTGATTGAATTTAGTTAGAAGGTTTGCTTGGAGGTGGATAAAAATACGGGAGGCATAGAGAAGGCAAGGGAGTTGGTAGGCTTGGGCAAGGGAAGTCCTACAAGCAATAGGTAAGAATTTTTTTGTTTCTGTACAAGTCCAAGTTTTTGGTTGTTTTTTTTTTTTTTTTTTTTTTTATGGACTATCGTATGTGAATGTCAAATTTCAGAAGATCATCAATATTGACCCCCAGCAGTTTGGTATGAGAGTCAGCATGAATTATCTTGTTATCTAGGGAAGAGATAGAGATGGATGCCCTAAGACTGGCTATTGATTTTGGGAGAAAGAGGAGTAGCTTGTTTTGTTTTTTGGATTAAGGATAAGTTGATTATTGATTAGCTAGTGTTCAATGGTGTTGAATGAGGTTTGATTCAGGGAGTGGAGGTCAATAGGGTTGTTGGAGAGGGTGATAAGAGTAGAGTCATCTGCGTATTGGATTAGGGTAGATGTGCAGCAAGTGGAGTGAAGGCTATTAGTGAAAATATTAAAGAGAAGGGGATGGATCCTTGGGGAACACCTGTGTTGGTAGGTAAAAAGAGAGAGCAGGTGGACATCCATCTAACAGATTTTTGCTGGTTAGTAAGATAGCTAGAGAACCAGTTAACAGTGGAAGCAGACAGGTTGAGTTCAGTTAGTTTGCTAAGAAGCTTAGGGTGGGAGACGGTGTCGAAAACCTTAGAGAGGTCAAGGAATAGGCATGACACCAGTTTATTGTCATCCCTGGCTTTGGCAAGGGTCTTGTGTAAAGAAAAGAAGGGGAGACTATCCAACTACAGACTGAAAAACCTACACCACCACTAGTGCACAAGCACAGAGATTCATGGACTTTGTCAGTATAAATGCCCTGGAACAATTAATCAATGATCTAGTTCTAGTATGCCCCAAGCTGTAACCATACAATATGCTGATAATTCCACTTTAGTCTCCTCAGCCACAAGCCCAGCTGAACTTCAGACTCTCACCCAAAATGTCTTTGAGCTTGTAGAAGACTGTTTTTTACAGCAATGTCTCCTCCTTAACCCTAAAAAGATTAAACTACTGCTATTTACTCCAACACAAAAATCTACTCCACTTCATTTCTCTATTAAATCCAAAAATGGCACAGTCATATCTCCTGACACAACAACCAAACTTCTAGTGGTTACTATTGACCATAGCCTTAACTATGATACTCATATTAATACCACAATAAAATCGATAAACAAAGACTTGGCTCCCTCTACAAAATCAAGCCATTCCTAACTCCTGCAGCCAAAACTACCATTGCCCACACCCACCTTATCTCTACTCTCTTCTATGCCTCACCTATCTATATATATATATATATATATATATATATATATATATATATATATATATATATATATATATATATATATACTAATCTCTCTAAAACTAACCTGAACAAGTTGACTATCTGCTATAACAGTATAGCCAGATTTGCTACCAGCTCCCCATTTAGGACACACCACTACCTACATTTAAAACAACTCTGTTGGCTTGAACTGCACAATCGTTTTTTATTTCAGCAACTAATTATCACCCAAAAAATCCTTTATTATCCAGATAAAACACCAGTTCTTACAAATCTCATCAGTCCATATAAAAATCTTTCTAACCTTTCTCCCCACTCTAATCTGTGCATAAACTGGCTACTAATAAGCAAGTCAAAGTGAAGACACACTCCCAGCCTTAATAAACTTTGCTGTGTCTTCTCCTAAATTTACAAATAGAGCTTGTATTTCTACTCACCCCCTCCGAGGCCTTCACTCATAGTTTTCCACTGGTTTGGCTGGTTTCTTTGCATTGCACCTGTCTTGCACCCCTTTTTGCTACCCCCACCCCCAATACTAAGTCTATATTAGATTCCTGCTGTTTGTGGAGCCATCTTTAAATTACTAGTCTCCCATTAGGACACAAGGGGTTTAAGCCCTGCTCCATTCACCCATGTTACGCATGGGGTCACTTTGTGCCCCACCCTGCCCCCTAACCCCACCTGCACCCACTACATCTAAATTTATTCTAAGCACTAACCCTTCCCAATAACCAGCAACCAATCAGAACAATACTAGTAACCTATCACCTCTGCCACCCACAGTAGCACCCACTTCCAATCTAACTGCTCATCTGACACAGTCATGCTACTACCTAATGTTCTTACACTCCTTACCTGCACTCTTCTTGCACACCTTACATCCTACCAGAACTCCATAATAGGCAAACCCCACCACTATCACTGCACCCTTACTCTCACTTCTGTCCATCACCCATCTACTGATTACACTTGTCATACTATCACAATCCCTATTTCAATACACCCACCATACTACCAGTCACCTGTTACATTCAAAGAAAAAATATCGCTAAAATATGACAGGTTAATTACCAGATTTATAAAACTTATGTTTACTGCCCTATGTAAATTAGCCCTCAGTGATGATATCACCCTAACCCTGGTCCTACCATTACCAACTCCTCACCTAAAAATCTGCCTAATAGCTGCTGCTTCTCACAACTAACATCCAACAGAAAACCATCTGACATCCTGTTCATGTGTCTAAATATCAGAAGTATACAGCAAGTACAAATATGACATAGTCATTGTCCATGCTGGTGTGAACGACCTGAGACGTACCTCCCTGGACTACATGAAAAGAGACATAGAGGAGCTCTGTGATTATGTAGCCCAGGCAGGTATGACCCTGACCCTGAGCAGTATCCTTCCTTCACCAAGAATGATGCCACAACATAGAGACAAGATGATCAGCTTTAACAATTGGCTTAATTTATGGTGGCATTCAAAGGGGATCCAGTGTCTGTCTGCCTGGGATGACATGCTTGACAAGCCTTGCTGCTTCGCAAGGGATGGCTTGCACCTGTCACCCCTGGGATTCCGGATATTGGCTAAGGCTCTTGCCACCCCCATAGTGCCTTTTTTAGGCAAGGCTCAAATTCTAAACCTACCACCCTAGAAAACAAAAATGGGAAGAAACTAAGGGTAATGCTGCTCAATGCCAGAAGTCTAAATCTCAAAATGCACGCACTTGAGGCCCTTCTCAGTATGGAGAACATCGATGTCTGTGCTGTAACTGAAACCTGGTTCAAGGCTCCTGAGAGCACACCGGCACTATCAGGTTTTACCTCATATCATGCGTTCCGGCCCCAAAACCCGGACCACACCACAAAAGGAGGGGGTGTATCCATATTCATCAAGGATACCCACACCTCCAGGTTGGTGGCAATGCACGAAGCATCGGAAACCATCCAGGTGCAATTAACCATAGGCAAAACTGCTCTACAATTTGTAGCATGCTACAGGCCACCCTCTCAAACTCAGGAACCCCACACAGCCTTCCTGAAGACACTGGAGGGTATAAATGTATCTCCAAACACCATTATATTGGGTGACTTCAACTACCCGAATATAGACTGGGAACATTACTCAAGCCCCAACTTTTTAGCCCAAAGGTTCCTGGAGTTCATAAATTCAAATGCCATGGAACAACTAGTCACCGTTCCCACAAGAGGAGAAAATATACTAGATCTCATCATCACAAACATGGGGACAAAATGCTCCACACCGGAAGTATATCCCTCATTGGTGAGATCAGATCATAAACTAATCTCACTGGAAATCCACATCACACCCCCACCCCAAACAAAAAAGACCACAGTGAAGAACTTCTCTAAAGCAAACTTCACACTACTCAAGACTGGTGTGGTATCCTTCAAGGCCCCCGAGCCAGTGGAAACCACAACCCAAGCTGCGGAAGCCCTTACAAATGCCTTCTACGAACACCTCCAGGACTGCAT
This sequence comes from Protopterus annectens, assembly GCF_019279795.1. Taxonomy (NCBI): domain Eukaryota; kingdom Metazoa; phylum Chordata; order Ceratodontiformes; family Protopteridae; genus Protopterus; species Protopterus annectens. Next base: position 222,327,864 of record NC_056743.1, read on the forward strand.
GGATCAGGCAATCCCTAATGAAACCAAGACTCTTTCCACCAAGGGCAAACGTCCAGTCTGGTGGACCCCAGCCATAAACAAACTTTACAATAAGAGGAGAAAGCTGTTACATGATAGAGCAAAATCCATAAAAGAGAAGACACCCTTGATCATTATTAGTAAAAAATACGAGCACTCATAAAATCATCCAAGGCCAACTTTGAGAGAAAAATTGCCATAGATTCAAAGACAATCATAAGGCCTTCTTCAGCTATGTTAGAAACCTGGGTGGAATCTCCCAGATATGCTCAGAATTAGTCCAAAATGATACAAAAATCACTGAACCCACAGACATTGCCAACATACTGGCAGACAGGTTCAGTGCAAACTTCACCCCCCTCCCCCAAAAGGAGAGATAACTATCCCAGAGGAGTGTAGCCTCCCAGACATCTCAAATGCGCAGGTAAAAGCTGCTCTCTCTAAAGCTAAAAACACAGCATCAATGGGACCGGATGGTGTCCCCGGCTGTGTGCTACACAAACTCAATGAGGAACTAAACCCGCACATAAGGCAGCTGTTTAATCTTAGCCTTACCACAGGATACGTGCCCAAGGAGTGGCGTCACGGCAACTGTGGTCCCACTCCACAAAGGCGGTGCCTCTACGGACCCTGGTAATTACCGCCCCATAAGCTTAACAAGCCTGGTCTGCAAAGCTATGGAGAGGATCATAATGGAACTCATAAACAAAGACATAGGGGACTTGCAGACATTGAACCCGACCCAGTTTGGCTTTGTCAAGGGCAGATCATGCCTTTTGAACTTGGTCGACTTCTTCGAAACAGTCACCAAGGCCATTGATGAGGGAAAGGCAGTCCATACAGCCTACCTTGACCTTGCAAAAGCTTTCGACACAATACCCCACTCAGGTATTATAGAGAAACTTACCAGCTTAAATGTAAACCCATATGTCACAAGATGGGTTGCAAACTGGCTAAAGGACAGAACCCACAGGGTTAGAGTTGCTGGCACCATGTCAGACTCCAAGCCGGTCACAAGTGGTGTCCCACAGGGCTCAGTCCTTGGCCCCCTGTTGTTCGGCATCTACTTCTCAGAAGTACAGGCAAACATAGGAGGACTATGGCTGACAAAGTTTGCAGATGACTGCAAACTGGGCGCCATAGTGGAAAGTACATCGGACACAGATATCCTTCAGAGGGGTCTCACGGAAACTGATAGCTGGTGCCAGAGCCATGGCCTGAAGTTAAATGCCAAAAAATGTATAGTCATACCCTTCAGGAAAAACAAGGTAACCCCAAGCTACCATATAGGTGGCAATCCACTAAGCACAGAAGAGGTTATCAGGGACCTGGGGACCCAGGTTGACAGTGGCCTTTCTTTTGACACTCACATTGCTAAAGTGGTTAGAAAGACCTTCTACATTGCCCACCTGATCATGAAGGGATTCACATCCAGATCAAGTGAGGTCATTGCTTCCCTGTACTCTTCACTTATCAGACCAATGATCGAGTACAATGCCCCATTCGGGATGTATCTCACCCGACACCTGCAGCAATTGGAGAGACCCCAAAAGTTCCTCACCAAAAGGATAAAGGGATTCCAAAATCTGTCATATGCTGCCAGACTGAAGAAACTCCAGCTCTATTCAGTCGCATACCGTCTGCTCAGAGGTGACCTGTGCCTGACATACAAGGCCATGTCCAACCCGGAATTAATGGACATGCTCCACCTCAAAAAATCCAAATCTACCAGATCCACTAGAGCAAGCAACTTAAACCTTAGCACGGATATAAATAAGACATGCTGGAGGGATAGATTTGTCACTCAGAGACTCCCTATGCTGTGGAATAAAATCCTGGTCCATGCGAGGCAGAGCACCTCGCTGGCTCTGTTCAAGAGAAATCTTGACCGGTGGATGGGAGATCGTAGGTTTACCCCGGGAATCATCTCTGTGTCACTGCTGGACAGAGGCACAACAAACTAATGGGCACAATATTTTTTAACATAAGGGGTGGTGTAAGCCACAAAACTTTGGGCTAGGCTTATAAATGCCTTAGGGCAGATAGCCTAGTATAAACCTATGAACCTATAAACCTATAACTAATAAAACCCATGACCTAAATGCCAACCTAGCCTTATACTCTCCTGATATTCTAATCCTGACTGAAACCTGGCTCAAACCTCACATCAAAAGTGTGGAAATACTACCAACAGGTTATAACATTCTTCGAGTAGAAAGACAATCTAAGAAAGGGGGTGGTGTGGCTCTAATGTTTAAACACCACCTCATCATCCAGATCCTAAACACATTTGCCACCCACATTGGAAATGATGAAATCATGTATGCCAACCTAAACCCAAATAAAACAATCAACATCATAGGATGTTACTTCCCACCTGGCCAAAACATCCCACCCCTGGAAAACCTCCTGAACTAGGCTAACAACTCCCTAGCTCAGGAAACCATAATCCTAGGTGATTTTAATATCAACTGGCTATCTTGTAGTAACAATCATCCAGCCCAACACCTAAGTCTTCATGGTTTCTCTCAACTAATACAGTCACCTACCCGGATAAATAAAAACTCTAACAAACATACTACTCTCGAATGGATATTAGTCAATAAAGACGCTCACTTATACTTAACTGGCTCTTTACCAGACAACCTCAGTGACCACACTCCAACATTCCTTTTGAGACACCACTTAAATTGTGCTAAACCCATTATTTATAGGCAAATCTGAAACAGGGCAAACTTTAATCCTCTCTCCTATGTCATCCCTTCAAGAATGTGATTGGACACCGCTAAAGTATCTCAATCTAGATGAAGCCGTCTACTTCTTCAATAGCACCTTTTTAAGCATCCTAAACACACATGCCTCCATAAGAAATGCCAGAATCAAAACACAATACTCCCATTGGCTACAAAAAAATCACCAGGGCACTAATGAAAATCGGAGATAAGGCCTGGGAGCACTGGCGGGTAACAAAACCCCCCTCCCCTAGACAGTCATTCCTAGAGTTGGCCAACAAGGTCAAACAGCAAATAAAAGAAGATAAAACCCAATATTATCAGTCTGCCCTAATCTCCTCCCATCACAACCCTAAGCAGTTCTGGTCCACAATAAACTCCATTCTCCACCCAGGTAAAGTAGGTACCCCCCACCTACCACTCCCCCTTCCTCCAGCAGTATTGCTGACTCATTCAATAAACACTTTACTGAAACCATTCTGTCTTTGACTAAACAACACAACCCTCTACCCACCCTCCCTACATCAAAACCAAATACTCTGCCCACAGTCTTTTCTTTTTCATCAGTGCTTACCTCCTATATAAAAAAAAACTTCTATCAAAACTTAAGCCTACAAAACTTGCAGCTGACCATATCCGCTTTGAATACCTAAAAATAGCAGCAAAAGCCATAGCTTATCCAGTCTTTATCTTAATTAATCGGTCCTTATCAGAAAGCTGTGTCCCCATAGTCCCCATACTGTGGAAAATATCCCACATCATTCCCCTCCATAAAGGTGGCTCCTCCGCTGAACTTTCCAATTACCACCCTATAGCCATCCTTTCTCCACTTTCCAAGATACTTGAGAAATGCATCCATTCTCAAGTCTTAAACTGCCTCTTAGCTAATAACCTCCTCTCCAGCACCCAGCATGTTTTCAAGCCATACCACAGCACTACTACCGCCTTGCTGTCTTTCACTAATGCTATCCTTCATCATAAAAATAATGTCCTGTTCTCCTCTGCTATATTTCTGGATCTATCCAAGGTTTTTGATATGGTCTTACACAAACTACTAATCTCTGTTCTCACTAACCTATCCTTTTCCCAATCAGCTGTCTTTGGTTTCACAACTATCTAACTGGTCGCTAACAATCAGTTGTCTGGCATAATTACCTATCTCCTCGACTTCCTGTAGCACTTGGTGCTCCCTAAGGCTCCATCCTTGGTCCTCTACTATTCTCACTCTTCACCAATGATCTATTCACAACCACTAAGCATGCTTCTCTTATACAGTATGCAGATGACTCCACCCTCATCTGCTCAACTCCAACTATACCTGAACTTCACAAGATCACACAGGAAGCCTTTTCATCTGTAGAAAACTGGCTATCTAATGCCCAGTTATTACTCAACCCAAGCAAGACTAAATTCCTTATCTTCCAACCCACTAAATCTAACCCAATTATCCTCCACGTTAATAATCTAGCCAAAGACAATACAGTCATCTCCCCAACAGAACACACCAAACTACTTGGTGTTGAGTTTGATAACAATCTCAGATTTGACACTCACATTTCTCTTACAATAAAAAAGGTTAAAAAATGCTATGTGCATTGTACAGAAACAATTTCTCACCAAGACAGACAGAATTTCTGCTGCCAATTCCCACCTAATCTTTATTTTACTCTACGCCTCTCCTATACTTACCTACCTTAGACAAACAGACCTAAACAAGCTCAAGGCTTGCTACAATAAAATTGCTAAGTTTGCCACTGGTGAATCTTATCGCAGCCACCGCTGTATCCCACTTAGAGAACCTGACTGGCTTGAACTCCTTCAATGTCTTCACCTGAATTAACTCTCGCTTGCCCACAAGTTAGTAAACCACCCTCTTAAAGTCCCATCCCTTCAAACCTTCTCCAGTCCTACTGTGCCACTAGACCTCTATGCTCCAGCAGTAAAAATCTACTTCTAGTGACCAAACCCAAGAACTCAGCAGGAGAACCACTATTCTCCAGCATCATATCCAGATTATGGAGCAATCTTCCCCCTCTAGAACCACACTACCTTTTTGCAATCACTTCAAGACTGCACTAAAAGCTCACTTAAAAAGTCTCTGGTTATGTCCATGTATCAATCCTGACTAGTAACACTCCTTTTCCCTCCCCTTCCTCTCCCCTCACCTAGACACTGTGTCTCACACCATCTGATCATTGCATTCCTACATCTGCAGGGTCTGGCTCACCCTTTACCCTCCCCTTCCCTCCTCACTCAATCTCTCAGACCTGTTATAACATGCCTAACTACCTCACTTCATCTCAACTCCAAATACATGTCAACTGTAGAACAGCGAACGATCAGATGATCGAACGTTGTTACAGTGAACACTAAATGTCGAACCTGCAAAATAGTGAATGGCCGGAACAGGGAATTCTTTTCCCAGGGAAAGAAATTGCTGGGCCAGCCGTCCAGGTTGTGCTGTTTCCTCCACTGTAGTACAATCTTGGAGTTGGTATATTTAAGTAGGGGGGTGGGAGGGTGCAGCCCCCCACATGCGGGGTGTGTGGGGCGGAGCCCCCACTTTATTTAGTGTTTAGTTTTTTTTTTTGTTTGTTTGTTTTTTTGGGGGAAAAAAATTGCTGTTCTGGTTGTTCACTGTTTTGGATTTTTGACATTTAGGGGTGGATATAACAACATTCGATCATCTGATCATTCATTGTTATAATGTAGACCCTCAGTACATATCCAACTGATTTACACCTAGCTTCCTCTCACTACCACATATACTACTCACTCAGTCTCCTCCCTTACTCCTGTATCTTCCCCTTCCATCTCATTAGCCCTTCTAGCTTGTTCCACTTTTGTGTGGAGCTTCTGCTTTATATCTGCTTAAGTTTAGTGCAATATTTGTATATAAGATTTAGGTATATGACTTTAGAACAGTATCAGTTTGAGCTAAGTACCATCTGTATATACATCCCACTTTTATTCCTAGCCTTTAACTAGATATCGGTATATCTGTTCAGTACTTTGTTTCATATTGTTTGTATAGCTAATGTTTGCTACGGTATGTATTATTTGCTATTGTATGGATATTCAGTTGTTCTTCATGTACTCTCCTGCTCATTTATTGCTCTGTGGAGCTTTTCTTCTCGGGCCTCCACTGAAAAAGGACCTGTGTCCAGTTGGAATTTCCCAGTAAAAACTGGAAATAAATAAATAAATAAATAAATAAATAATACTCAGGTGAGCAGCTACATGACACACTTCCTCTGCCCCAGCCATTGAGGTCTCATTTCAGTGCCCTGTCCCCAACCCCCCTTTAACATATTTTATTTAAAAAACAAAATCTTCTTTTAAACTGTAGCAAACAGTTGTTACAGTTTATACTTGACCGCATGGAGCCCTTCAGAACTTATGTTTTAGTTGGTGGGAAAAATACCTTATCAACACATTTTCACAAAAAACAAGAGGCTCAAAAGTATGTCCAAACCTGAAGTGTTACTGAAAGTTTGGCACATTTTCAGAATTGATATTTTTTTTCATGTGATGCATAACCAAACACAACACAGCTTTAGAAAGTTGAAGTAACCACAGATATTAAAAATAAAGTATGAATGAATAACATCATAATTTTGTTGCATAAAGTTTTAAAAACTGCTGGACACAGTCAACTGATCCAGGGTGCTGTGTATCATTTAACAGCTACTATTAAAGCCAACATACAAGACATTGCTCAGATGAAAATCAGAATGAATAATTTCCCCCAATAAACCCTTCAGTAGTTTGTCCTTGTATGCACAACCACTTCCACTGATAGTCTGACACAGTGCCTTTTTTGTAAACAAAAAGGTGGCAGTATGCATATATTGCATTTGGGCCAACACCCCCCACCCCCACACACACATAGCCATTTCAGTGTCCCATTGCTTGGCTATTTCTCCCCAGTTTCCATAATCACTGTTCAAAACTCTGTGTGCATACTGTTTTCTACTTTACTTCTACAATGATTGCAGATTTAATGTAAAACTTTTATTTCAAATTTTATAGCACAAACACTGATAGACATTTGCTAAACAAAGCAATACAGTCCCACAATGAAAACACACTTAGCATTAAAACTTCTCTGCCTTTGAAACTCACATTCACTGAAACAGCATTGAAATCCACATTCAAAGAAAATGCATCTGGCCAGTGGCAGATTAAGTTTACCTTTGATCTGTTTTCAAGTCATAGGCCCCTTGTACACATTTGTAGGATCATGCAAAAGTTCTTTGATTCACCTTCCTGATTGTATTAAATTATTATATATAATAATTAAATTATATCCCTTGCATAATACAGTACCACTTGTTCGAGCATGTTTTAAATTTATAGTTTTGAATATTTTCCAGTAAGCAATGAAACAAAACATATGATGCGATAATGACAAAACTGCCCAATTCAGAATATTTCAACTATAAAAGGAAACTCAAACATTTGTCATTACAATCCTCATATCAATCAATATGCACAATCTCTGCAAAAGTAAAAATCATCTGAATAATTCCACATTAAAGAGATGTGTAACTAATAAAAAGGTTGCTGCTAGCAAACAACTTTATATTTCAGTTCATGTTGCTCTTGAAGAATGAATTGCCCATGTTACATTTAAAAAAATGGTAAGCTGGTAATACTGCCATAGAGAATGGATAGCAAACTGAAAAATGTTCATAGTTACTAGGTATCTCATCCAAAGGAAGACCTACTCAGGACTGCTGCACCCCACCCCTTAAAATACAACACAGTATCAACAATCCATCTACATGCAGTGGGAGTAGAACACACAACCTTCTGCATCAAAATGCAAGTATGCTACCTGCTGTGGTACTAACAACAATTTTCGACAACAATCATGATACATTTGCTAAAAAAAAACAGTTGCACATTGTAAACAGGCTTAGCATGAGCAGCAGCAAACTTCTTTTCCATTGAAGCTCACAATTCCTTAAAAATGCACTCAAAACTAAATTCCTTGACAAATGCACCTGAAACTCAATTCCTTGGAAAATGCAGCTTGGTAGTTGGGGTAAAGTATTCAGGTTCTTTTTTCCATTAGCTAAGGTACAGGGTTTGAGCCTAAGCAATTACTAACCACCTGCTAACCCTAACTATGGGATTTCACTCTCTCACACACAGACCTCAACCTCTTAGTGCAAGAAATCTGGACAAAGCCTAATTTCTCTAAAGGATATGAAGTCTAAAACTCAAATGTCTGTCATTATTTAGCAACTTCAATCCTTTTTTATGAGGGACAGACAAAAATGCTGGGCAAAACTCTGGACATTTTGCAAAAACCTGGACCTCACTCACTCTTACATACATACACACACACACACACACACACACACACACACACACACACACACACACACCTACCTCCCTCTTACACACACACACACACACATACATACATACATACACACACACACACACACACACACACACACACACACACACACACACATACATACATACATACATACACACACACACACACAGACACACACACACACACACACACACACACACAGTAAACTGGATGGTGTAAATAGACCAGTATGGGGGCACCAGGTGGTGTGGGGGGGTGTTTTGGAGCCATTTTGCCTAGGGCACCACTTAGCCTAAGACCGACCCTGCTCTTAGCACAAGAAATCTAGTCAAAGCTTGTCATAATGGGGAAGACAAAGGCCCAAAACTAGGCAGACATTTTAAATATTGCCCTTATAAACTTAGAAAGTTGATAGAATAACAGGATTTGTGTTAGAATGCAATTTCTGAAGGATATGAAGTCTGAACCTTAAATGCATGTCATTATTTAGTAACTTTAATCCTTAGATCATCCCAGTGATTTATCAAAAAGTCAGTTTTTATGAGGAATACATCAAAAATATAAGGCATAAATTTGAGCATGCTGTGAAAATCTGTACAGTTGAGAGGTATGACACACACATAAACCCCCTACCAACTTCTTACACACACATACCTGCCTCCCTCCCTCTTATATATACACACACACACACACACCTACCTCCCTCACACACACACAAACCTACTTCCCTCTTACACGCACACACACACACACACACACACACACACACACACACACACACACACACACACACACACACGCACAAACCTACCTCCCTCTTACACACAGACACACACACAAACACACACGCATGATTGGAGCCTCTGCAAACTGACACACAGTCTCTCAGAACCTCTACCTACTGCCTCCTCAGGGACCGGTAAATCTATCACTGCTACATGCATACAAAGTAAAGGAATCAATTGGAACCTCACACAAAGTGAAGAATGAACAAATCCATCAAAATGCTGCTGCACTTTTATGCCTACTTGATAATGTCTGCAAACTGCATGCCTGGAAACTTGTAAATCCATTGCTCCCAGTGAAAATTAAATGTTGATAACATTGGTCAGCTCACAAATTTTACTCATGCATAGCAAGATAAAGAAATCTTATCTTGCTTCAAATCACTGTTTCTGACACACACACACACACACACACACACACACACACAGGAACACACACACACAGGCACACACACTGTCACTGCTCTGGTCATGGCAGTCCAAACATCTTCAGAATTCAAATTCCATGCATACAGAAGAGGAAGATGTAAATAATCAGTTGCACAGATGCAACAGGTTATCTGGACGCAAAGGGCATTCTTAAAATAGAATGCCCTTAAAAAATATATATTTTTGTTTTAATTAAAAGAAAACTAATCTCCCGGCCAATGGGCTCCATCCCAGCCAGTGTGGGCAGTTGATGCCATGGCCAGTTGGTCATGTCCGATGTGCTGGTATGCCATACCAGTGCATATAGTCCCAAAAAAAACCTGGTCTGACAACACAATTAATAATTTCCCCCAATGACCTCTTTAATAGTTTGTCCGTGTATGCACAAGCACTCAAATGACATCAAAATGAATAATTTCCCCCAAGATCCCATCAGTTGTTTGCCCATGTATGCACAAGCAGATGACACCCAAATAAATAATTTCCCCCAAAGATCCCTTCAGTAGTTTGTCCATATATGGATAAGCACTCAACTGACACCAAAATGAAACATTGCCCCAATCATGCCTTCAGTAGCTTGTCCATGTATGCACAAGCATCAAAATTAACAATTCCCCCCAAGATCCCTTCAGCAGTTTATCCACAAACACCATAGCACTCAAATGACACCAAAATGAAACATTTCCACCAAAGATCCCTTCAGCAGTTTGTCCATGAATCCACAAACACTCAAATGATACCAAAATAAACCATTTTCCCAAACAACCTCTTCAGCAGTTTGTAAATGATGTTTGCACTCACAAGCCCCAAAATTAAACATTTTTCCCCAATGACCCCCTTCAGTAGTTTGTCCATGATGTTTCCACAAGCACTCAAATAATACCACAATGAAACAGTTCCCCCAACAAACCCTTCGGTAGTTTGCTCATGTACGCACAAGCATACTAGTAAGTAACCTCATGACTTATTTGTTCTTTTTTTCCTGCCCTCTAAGTCTCTCTTCTTCCATGTCTCCACACACCAAAAAGCTGCTGCTGTCTTTCAAGATCTGGCCTCCAGCAGTGGAATCTTTCCATGAAACTGAGCCACTACCAGGCAGAAATGACAAGTCCTTAACATTTTTTTTAAATGTGCCCAGAGTGAGCGATTTCAGTTGCTAAACAAGATATCCCTCAGCTCACTGTGGGCAGCAAATATATAACCAAAGAGACTGCTTTTATTGCACAACAGCACCACTCCCTCTACCTGGGCAGCCAATCACAAGTCATTTGAGGTTATGCCAAAGCAGGATGATATAGGTGGGGGTGGGAGGCAAGAAGGAGTGTCTCAGAAGTCCATTTATGTGTTGCCATTTCCCTTAAAGGGAAAAAAATAAAATAAAGATGTGATTAAACACAATATATAATTTGTATAGTACATCATTGAATTGCACCCTGGACTAGACAGTGCCTGGAGTGATTGCCCCCTTAGCTATACTACTAATGAGGTCTTCCTTATTGTGGCCATATGGAATCATATTTTCTTGATATCATGTTAATTGATTCACTTTTGTTGAGTAATTAGAGTGAGCATTACTCTGAGTTCAAAGAATTAAATTGTGTAAGCTAGTTGTGCTCTGTAGTATATTTCTTCACAAATCTCCACTATTATGTGACCATGAAAGTTGTATATAAAACTAAAGAGTGCGAGAAAGCATCCCCTTGATAAACAGAATTTTTTTTCTTTTTCTTTTTTTTTTTTTTTATCATTTCAGTTGCACTTCTTGATAAAGACAATAGTCAAGGAAACATAACTTTTGTTTTAGGGTGATGAAAACAAACAAACAAACGTAAATCAGTATTAGCTGAAACTGAAGTTCTTATAAGTAACACAGCTATTTGAAAAAACATAAGAATAAAGGTCTTTGTCAGAAAGATTGAGTTGAGAAAGGGTTCAACTTAAAAAAAAAGATGTTTAGGGAAAAAATTATTTTCACAGCCTGATTTCTGATTAGTAAGGACAATTTCTGTTTCTACCTCAGTCTACTTCTTTGTAAATTCTTACAAGGGGCTAGTTTATTTTCCACTATCTGAAACCTACCCTTACAACAAATTTTCCCTAGATATTTATGTTTATCTATTAGTCCATACTTATACATGTCCAACTCTCCCTTTCACAACTTACAGAATTCATAAGGTAGGAATATCAATGACTGTCAGCATTAATTTTCAGGCCCGAGATTTCTGAAACATTGTGAGGGATGTTTTCTGTCATCTCCATGCAATTTCTGGGTTATATGGCCCAAAGCATGGCGTCATCTATGACTACACAATGGATATATGATCCCAGCCTGACATCTGTATGCCCATGCTATGCCAGAAGTATCTGACGCAGTGACGAATAATGTTATGAGCATTATGATATTGCAAGAAGCCACTGCCAGTACATAAATGTGATCATAAAGGTCTGAGGCACAGAACAATGCAAACTGCTAAAGTATTATCAGAGCAAACAATACAAGCAAATCAAAATATATTCAAGGGTTATACTCTTTAGTAGCATTATAAACCTGGGCAGTGCCATGCTAAGAAGGTGACACATGGATATACAAATTCAGCAGGAATACAGTATATATACCCCTATACCTTGAATGTCATGCCTGCCTCCTCTGCCAGGTGATCCAGTTCCCTTTTCACTGAAAGTTTTATTGATGATATTTCTTTTATTTCCAGAGGGTCAATAGATGAGCAATAGTATCTTAATTATTTCAGTCTGGGAGATTCTTTATAAAACTTTACTACACGTGCAAACAAACCAGTTACCTGGATATTCTGGTTGTAGCTAAAAATAGGATGGTTTATACAACTTTGTTTTATAAGGATATTATCAGTAATAACTACATAGATTTTAATAAGTGGCATTCATCCTAGTTAAAGAAAAATGTTATAAAGTGCCAATTAATTAGAGATTCCATGTAACTTTAGGAAACCAACAGGTTTATGCAAAAAATGAACATATTTTTAAAAAAAGTTATCCTGAAAGAATTACTGATGAAGGGATTTCATCTGTTGTACAAGAAAAGCAAGGCAAATGTAAGTCATATTTGTTTTGTGATATGGAGATGGTGAGACAGAAGTCAAGCATGACCACTAATAAAATACAGACCATGAGGATGCAAAATTCTTTCAATAGGATTGAAATAAAAAGAATTATGAACAACTGGAAAATGTTAAGGGCCTTGCCAAAGGTTGCTGATGTTAAAGGTTAGAGTTATGGTTTAATTTATACCAGAAAGAAGACTATAAAGGATTTATTAAATGGTACTAGAAAGAATGTTGTTTGTTTGGAAAGAGAAACAATTCTTGAATGTTTTTCTTTTTCTTTTTTTTATTTTTAGTAAAGGGTTAAGCGATGGTGCTTTGAATGGGAAAGTCTTATCAAATGTCTGGTGCTTCTTCAAGTAAATGAAGTTGTTACTAATTTTGCTTTTTGTGATAAATGTTCACTTTTTATGTTTGCAGAACATCAAGATTGTTATATAAAATAATTTACAAGTGCACTTATGCAATAAGGGTGATCCAATGCTATATTTAAATATGAGGAGATGTGAGGGAAGCATTGTTAATTTTGCTGCGGTAGAAAATATATATTTTCAAGTTACAGGAAAGAGGCAATAGATGAGTTGAGTGGAAGAAATATTACTGACAAATTCTCAAACAAGCTTGCAATGCTCCTGGTCTAAAAGATATGGAGAATTGTATTTATGTATTTACTTATAAGAAGGAACCTACAGAATGTAATCTGTTTTCATATTTTGATGATTAGCTAACTAATCAAGTTATGTTTTTATATTTAACTGTCTAGTTTTTAGTCATGTTAACAGGCTGAAGTCTTTGTCCGATGAAAGTACTTATTGTGATGAATCATTAAAGTTAATAAAGTGGTGTAATTTTATTGATTATATCACCTGTATATCTTTGTTACATTCAGAACATAGACAAGGTTGACAGGGCATGTTTATCAGTACTATGCTACACATCTAAATGCTCTCAGTGGTCAAAATAGAATGAAGCAACTGGTCCACAGCAGGGTCATCTACATGATGCACAAGTAGAGGTCTGCAATCACAGACCTCTGTCATTGATCGATTATGGTGTCCCTCTGTGGGGTAGTAAGAGGATACAGCCATGGACTTGCAGACACTAAACATTCCCACATCTCTCCTACAGGTGTATCCATAATGCTGTTCCTGCAGCATATACCATGAGATATGTATGTGTTCCGTCTGTGTAGTGCTACCTGCAGTGCCATTGTAACACTTGGATGAGAGATTATCACATATCTTCATTCATACACACAGGTGAGTCTCCATCTGTCTTTACAGGTGCAACAGTCATGGTGTCTGCCATAACAGGGTAGGACCTGCCTGGTATCAGTACAGCATCAGTGCCTGACAAGGTGGCCTATTCATGACACAGTTAGCCACACAGTACCAGCATCGGTAACAGCTACAGTAGAGGCACAGTATAGTCTATGGAGAGACAGTTCATCACAGGCAGACCAACACAATGCCTCTCAGTGGTCATCTGCCATACCAGAGCACTGGGCAGTAGCACCACTGTGTACCATGAAGAGAGCATAAGGAGAGGTGTGTCTGTGGATGTCCGCACCAGGACTCCCACTCGATCCCTATTCTAGGTATCACACTGGACATACATCTATGGCTATGCAAGTCAGTGACTGAGGTACAGACAGATGCCACAAATGCCCTGATGGAGATGAATAGCCTACTGTTTGGCATATGTAATTACATCAGTGAGGGCCTGCAGTGTGTGCATACAGTTATGGAGCATAGTTACTGAGAGGTTATACACCTATGTAAGCTGATGGGTGCCACCTTGTGGTTACTGCAGAAAGAATGTGGTACTATGGCAATGTCTGCCATAGCTGTCACCATACCTATGGCCACCACTCTTCTGATTCCATTATGGGTACACTCCATAGTGCAGGTGCATTGGGTCACTGAGTAGCACCTCATCTCTGCCAGCAGTGGGATAATGGGGTCACCAACACAGATGCAGTCTCTGCATTTGTCCTCAGCATCACATGGTCCCACACTTACGCACCATTCCTGACAGTGCATGCTGATGGTAGTGCTATTCCTTGACCTGTGTGCCCTCATGACCAAGGCCATCCTCAGTTTGCTTCATATCCAAAAACGGTTCCTAATGAATTCTGTTCTGCCAGTAAAAGCTCATAAGTTCATAGGTAGGTACTAGGCTATCTGCCTGAGGGCATTTATAAGCCTAGCCGTAGTGTGTCGGCTTTCGCCGCCCCATTGATTAATTAACTGATCCTCTGTCAAGCAGAGCAAATGAAGTGATCCCAGGGGTGTATTTTCTGTTACCCATCCACTCGTCAAGGTTTCTCTTGAAGAGTGTTAGTGAGGGTCTCTGCCTAATTTAATTTGGAATTTTGTTCCAAAGCATGAGGAGTCTCTGTGATAGGAATCTATCCCTCCAGCATGTTCTATTTATTGTTGTGGTGAGGTTTAGCTGACTAGACCGCATGGCCCGAAGTGACTTGGATTTCTTTAGGAGGAGCATGTCCATCAATTTTGAGTTGGACATGGCTTTGTAAATCAGGCAGAGATCACCTCTGAGTAAGTGATATGCCACTGAGTACAGCTGGAGTGTTTTCAGTCGGGCTGCATAGGACATATGTTTGAGATCAGTAATCCTCTTGGTGAGGTACTTTTGTGGTCTTTCCAGCTGTTGGAAGTGTCTTGTGAGGTACTTCCCAAATGGGGCATTGTATTCTATGATGGGTCTAATGAGTGACGAGTAGGGGGGGACTATAACCTCTTTATTTCTAGATGTGAACCCTTTAGTAATTAGATGGGCCACATAGAAGGATTTCCTAACTACTTTGGCAATATGATTGTCAAAAGAGAGATTGCTATCAATATTGCTACAACTCAAGTGCTCTAGGTTGCACTGCATCTGAAGTGTTTGTGTGTTTTAGCTGCTTTTCTGTGTATATAGACTTCTCTGTATATGTAGACTAGTTACTTATTCTGCTGTGTTACTGCCTCTTAAATCGTTTTTCAGTTGTGCACTTGCCTTGCTTCATTTAAAAAGTTTTAAATTGCTAATTTTGTAGAGTTTTAATTACATCTACTGTTTAGGACTACAAACTCAAGTGTGTTAACTTTTTCTGTGTTTATTTACTGTATTATTGCATTGTTTAGCATGTTTCAACAAAAAAAGAATACTATCTTGTTTGCTTGTTTCCCACCTTTTCTAGCCAGTCCATATCCCAGGCTTTGCTTGTCTCAGGACTTTATTTTCTGTGCTCAGAGCTATCCAGACCTTGCTCAGAGCTATCCAGACCTTGCTTTGGTAGAGGGAAGTCCTACTGCCTACCAGTGGGACTGGTGAGCATTGTACTGCCTATCTAATGTTAGAGGAGTGATTTCCAGCTCGGAAATTGTAATTTTATTAGCCTTTTGGGCTGATTTATATCCCTTTCATCTTTCTGGCTTAAAAATGTGTGTATTTGCACATTTTTCACATCGTGCAGCACTGCGAATCTACAGTTAAATTATTCCAGGTGCCAGAAAGTGTGCTCTTCAAATTTTCCCTTAAAACTAGGTGGTTTCTCAGTAGTAGCACTAAAATCTGAACGCCTGTGACTAGCACTTGCTCTAGAACCTGCTGGAAAGCACTAGGAAGCCTGAAACTGATACAAGCACTCAGCTCTCCTTGTCAATAAGGAGAAATTAATCATAGGCTCTAAACAGCCTATAATTACAAAGTACCTTGCAAAGGTAAGGGAAAACAGCTCTTAAACTTAAAAAAAAAAAAGCACCTAAACAGGCATGTCCAAGGGTCAGCTTCCGGTGATTTCTCCTGTCCACCTGGTGAATCTGGGCATACTGGGGCAATGCAGCAACTGCCTCATGTACACAGACAATCCTCTCCTCCTACCACCCAACACTGCAACCTGCGAGAGATGCACTTACATAGCCAAACTGGAAGCAAAGCTCTCTCCAGCCAAGATTGTGCTAGACAGTCAAGAGGAGAAGGTTAACACCTGCATTACACCTCAAGCAACTCATAGGCCTTCAAAACCCACACCATCAACACCCACACATAGCAACACTAAACTCACATATACGGAGGCCCTTAACATTAACCTGCTCAAGCAACAAGGACCTCCGAAGCTGAAACGCAAACAAACACCAGTCACAACCAAAGTGACACATAGCTCACAACACCAGTGTGCCACCCAACAACAGCCCCTAAGGCCAAGACAATGTACCCACCACTTTAGTCATAGATGACTCTATAGTCAGGCACACTGATGTCCCACTCACCAGGCTGAACAAGGAGAAAATTACAGTCAGCTGCCTGTCGGGTGCCAGGATCCACCACATAACGCATGCACTCAAGTCACTCCAGAACAAGTACAAATACTTGTCCATGCTGGAGTGAGTGACTTGAGACGTACCTCCCTGGACTACATGAAAAGAGACATGGAAGAGCTCTTGGATCATGTGACCCAGGCAGGTATGACCCTAGCCCTGAGCAGCATCCTGCCTTCACCCAGAATGATACCACAGTATAAGGACAAAATTATTGACTTCAGCAATTGGCTAAGCTTCTGGTGTCACTCAAAGGGGATCCAGTATTTGTTTGCCTGGGAGGACATGATCGACAAACCATGATGCTTTGTCAGAGATGGTCTGCACCTGTCACACCTGGGATTCAGGTTACTGGCTAAAGCTCTTGCCACCCTTATAGTGCCTTTTTTAGGCAAGGTTCAAAGGATTAAACCACCACTGTAACAGATACAAGCATGCAAAATCTGAAGGTAATGCTACTCAATGCTAGAAGTCTAAACCTCAAAATGCACTCTCTCGAGGCACTCCTAAAAATGCAGAACATCGATATCTGTGCAGTAACTGAGACCTGGTTCAAGGCTCCAGAGAGCACCCTTGCAATACCATGCTACAATTCTTACCACACTTTTCGGCCACAAAACCAAGACCAAAACACTAAAGGTGGAAGAATGTCCATATTCACCAAGGATATTCACACCTCCAGGCTAGTTGCCCAACACAATGCATCTGAAATTCTCCAGGTGCAACTAACACTAGGTAAGACTGCAATCCAAATTGTAGCTTGCTACAGATCCCCCACCATGCCCCAAGATTCTCACTACACCTTTCCAAACATACTGGAAAATATTAAGATACAACCAAACACCCTAATACTGGGTGATTTCAACTACCCTGCCATTAATTGGGAAAACTACTTTGGTACCATCTCCTTTTCCCAACAGTTCTTGGAATTCATAAATTCCAACACCCTGGATCAACTAATCCATTGTCCCACCAGGGGCTCCAATATCCTAGACCTGGTCATTACCAGCATGGAAGATAGATGCTCCACACCAGTGTTCACCCCCTCATTGGTCAGGTCTGACCATAAGCAAATCACCCCTGACATCCACATCCCACCCCCACCCCCCAGTAAGGAAACCTGCTTAAAAAACTTCTCCAAAGCCAACTTCAAGCTACTGAAGTCAGAAGTGACAAACTTCACAACACCCACGCAGGTGGGATCTGGAAGTTTGACTGCAGAATCCTACACTAAGGCACTGTATGAGCACATCCACTCATGTATGAATCGTGCCATCCCAAATAGAACCAAGATGCTCTTTTCCAAAAAAAGGAAGCCAATCTGTTGGTCCCCTGCTATAAGCAAACTATACAACAGAAGGAAGAAACTGTTGCAAAAAAGAGGAAAATCCCAGAATGCAAAAAAACTCCCTCACCAGCCTCAGTAAGAAGCTGACATCCCTCATAAAATCCTCAAAAGCTAGTTACGAAAATAAAATTGCCAAGGATTCCAAAGACAACCACAAGGCATTCTATAGTTATGTCAAGAATCTAAATGGCAATACTCAGATATGCTCTGAGCTACAACAGAATGGCATTAAATATACTGATCCCAAGGATATTGCCAATATCCTGGCAGATCAATTTAGTGCCAACTTCACCCCCCCTCACCCCCTAAAGGGCCCATCTCAATACCAAAAGGTTGCCAAATTCCGATAATCACGGCCACACAGGTAGAAATTGCACTCTCCAAAGCTAAGAATACAGCATCTATGGGACCAGATGACATCCCAGGCTGTGTACTACATGAACTACAAAATGAACTGGCACCTCACCTAAGTTTCCTGTTTAATCATAGCCTCACCTCAGGCTTCGTGCCCACTGAGTGGCGCACAGCTACAGTTATCCCGCTCCACAAGGGAGGATCCGCCTTGGATCCGGGAACTACCATCCCATCAGTCAGACAAGCCTGATCTGCAAGGGCATGGAACGCATTATCATGGAACTTATAAACAAAGACATTGGCAACCTTAAAACACTGGACCCCACCCAGTTTGGGTTTGTGAAGGGCTGATCTTGTCTCCTGAATCTGATTGACTTCTTTGAATCAGTCCCTAGAGTTGTGGACAAGGGTAAGGTGGTCCACACAGTCTATCTGGACCTTGCCAAGGCCTTCGACACCATCCCCCACTCTGGAATCATAGATAAACTTACTAAGCTGGGCATAAAACCCTACATCACTCGATGGGTTGCCAACTGACTTACTGACAGAACCCAGACTGTAAAAGTAGGTGACTCCAAATCCAGCTCCAGACAAGTGACAAGTGGAGTACCTCAGGGTTCAGTCCTGGGAACACTCTTGTTTGGCATCTACTTCTCTGAAGTACAGGCCAACACTAAGGGAATCTGGCTAAAGAAGTTTGCAGATGACTGCAAGCTGGGAGCCATTACTGAATCCCCAAATGATGTGAATATTCTACAAAAGGGCCTTACAGAAACAGATGCCTGGTGCCAGAGCCATGGACTCAAGCTTAATGCCAAGAAATGTATAGTTATCCCCTTTGGAAAAAAACATGTACCCATGAATTACCACATAGGTGGTAGGACACTAAACATCGAAAGTGTGTTGAGAGACTTAGGGACACAGGTGGACAGTGGTCTCACTTTCGATAACCACATCACCACAACAATCAGGAAATCCTACTATGTGGCACACCTCATCACTAAGGGCTTTTCATCCAGAAAAAAGGAGGTCATTGTCCCACTGTACTCATCCCTCATTAGACCCATTATAGAGTACAATGCCCCATTTGGTATGTACCTCACAAGACATCTGCAACAGCTGGAAAGGCCACAGAAATACCTCACTAAAAGAATCACAGGCCTAAAGCAGATGCCATATGCTGACCGTCTAAAAAAACTTCAGCTATACTCTGTGGCATATCATCTACTTAGAGGCAATCTCTGCTTAACATACAAGGCCATGTCAAACCCTGAGCTGTTGGACATGCTCCACTTAAAGAAATCCCAATCCCTCAGAGCCACACGCTCCAGAGATCTAAACCTTGTCATCACAATGAACAAAACATGCTGGAGGGATAGGTTCCTGACCAAGAGACTCCCCATACTCAGGAATAGACTTCCCATACATGTCAAGCAGAGTGCCTCACTGGCCCTCTTCAAAAGGAACCTTGATGATTGGATGGGAGATAGGAAATTCACCCTGGGGATCATGTCAGTCACCCTGCTAGACAGGGGCCCAGAGAAGTAAATATTGTGGGAAGAAATATCCAGGGAATTGTTATGGCTAGGCTTGCATAGACCCTAGGGCTGATAGCCTAGTACTAACCTATGAACCTGGGTCCCCAGATCTCTTATTACCCCTTCTGTATTAAGGGGGCTGCCATCTATGTGGTAATTTGTGGGTGTTTTGTTTTTCCCAAACGTGATGACTATGCATTTTTTGACATTTAGCTTGAGGCCATGACTTTGACACCAGGTGTCCATCTCAGTAAGACCCTTTTGGAGGATGTCTATGTCAGATGGAGAGTCAATTATGGCTCCCAGTTTTCAGTCATAGGTGAACTTGGTTAGCCATAGTCCTCCTGTGTTTGCCTGTACTTCTGAGAAGTATATGCCAAACAGTAGGGCCAGGACTGAGCCTTGCGGGACACCACTTGTGACTGGTTTAGAGTCGGACCTGGAGCCCGCTATTCTTATCGTGTGAGTTCTGTCTGAAAGCCAGTTGGCAACCCATCTTGTGACGTAGAGGTTTATGTTCAGGCTGGTGAGTTTTTGTGTAATACCCGAGTGGGGAATGATGTCGAAAGCATTGGCGAGGTCAAGGTAGGCTGTGTGAACCACCTTTCTTTCATCTATGGCCTTGGTGACTGTCTCAAAGAAGTCAACCAGGTTTAGTAGGCATGATCTGCCCTTAAAGCCGAACTAGGTCAAGTCAAGTGTTTGCAGGTTCCCAATGTCTTTGTTAATGAGTTCCATGATGATGCGCTGCATAGCCTTGCAGACCAGGCTAGACAGGCTTATGGGGCAATAGTAACCAGGCTCAGTTTTGGCCCCTCCTTTGTGGAGAGGAATAACCATTGCTGTGCGCCATTCTATGGGCATGTAGCCAGTGGAGAGGCTGAGGTTGAACAGCGTGTTTAGGTGGGGTGTTAGTTCGTTCTGCATTTCGTGCAAGACCCAGTCTGGGACACCATCTGGTCCCATTGACGCTGTGTTTTTGGCTTTTGAAAGGGCTGTTTTCACCTGTGCATCTGTGATTTTTGGGACACTACACTTTTCCGGTGTTATTGTGGGCCCTTTTGGAGGTGAGAGGGGGGTGAAGTTTACACTGAATCTATCTGCCAGGATGTTGGCAATATCAGTAGGTTCAGTATATTTTGTGCTATTTTACACTATTTCATTGCATATCTGCGAGTTGCCACAACATAGCTAAAGAAGGCTTTGTGGCTATCTTTTGCATCCTTGGCTATTTTTCTTTCGAAGTTAGCCTTGGATGATTTCATGAGGGTCCTCAGTTTCTTACTGATACTGATCAGGGATGTCTTTCCTTCTTGGGATTTGCTTTTTTTCTGAACTAGTTTCCTCCTTCTATTGTATAGCCTGTTAATTGCAGGGGTCCACCAAACTGGTTTCCTTCTCTTAGAGGAGTTAGTCTTGGTTTTGCTAGGGATGGCATGATCCATGCATCCTTGTAGCTGCTCATAGAGTGCATTTGTAAAGGTTTCTGCATCTTGGGCAGCATTATCCTTTAGCGTGGGGGCTGTGAAACTTACCACCTCTGTCTTAAGTAAGGTGAAGTTTGCTTTAGAAAAGTTTTTTACCTGTGGTTTCCTTAGTTGGGGTGGTGGTGGGGTGTAGACATCCAGAGTGATTAGTTTATGGTCTGATCTAACCAGTGACGGGTTGACCTCCGGTGTGGAACACCTGTCACCCATGTTGGTGATGACCAGGTCCAATATGTTTTCACTTCTGGTAGGGGAGTTTACCAGCTGATCCAGGGCATTTGAGTTGATGAATTCCAGGAAGCACTGGGCCTGGGAATTTGTACTCGAGTAGTTTTCCCAGTGAATGGTAGGGTAATTGAAATCGCCCAATATCAGGGTGTTTGGTAGGACCTTCATGTTTTCCAGTGTCTCCAGAAAGGTGGTGTGGTGGTCCTGGGTCATGGAGGGTGATCTGTAGCATGCCACAATTTGCATTGCAGATTTGCCCAATGTTATTTGCACATGGATGATCTCAGAGGTATCGTGCTGCACCACTAACCTGGAGGTGTAGGTATCCTTGATGAATATGGATACACCCCCTCCTTTTGTATTTCGGTCCGTATTCTGTGGCCAAAACGTGTGGCATGAGTTGTAGCCCAGTAGTGCTGGGGTGCTCTCTGGAGCCTTGAACCAGGTTTCAGTTACTGCACAGATGTTGATGTTCTCTATACTGAGGAGTGCTTCGAGTGAGTGCATTTTGAGATTTAAACTCCTGGCATTGAGTAGCATAACCCTCAGTTTTTTGTTAATTGTGCTGTTTAAGGAGATGGGTTTGACTTTTGAGCCTTGCCTAGAAAAGGCACTATGGGGGCAGCAAGAGCCTTGGCCAGTATTTGAAAGCCTAGTGGTGACAGGTGTAAGCCGTCTCTTGTGAAGCAATGTGGCTTGTCGAGCATGTCATCCCAGGCTGACAGACACTGGATCTCCTTTGAATGACACCAGAAGCCTAGCCAATTGTTGAAATTGATCATTTTTTCTTTATACTGAGGTATCATTCTTGCTGAGGGCAGGATGCTACTCAGGGTCAGGGTCATATCAGCCTGGGCTACATGACCAGAGAACTCTTCCATGTTTCTTTTCATGTAGTCCAAAGAAGTACGTCTCAGGTCATTCAAACCAACATGAACAATGACAGAGTCATATTTGTACTTGTTCTACAGTGACCTGAGTGCTTGTGTTATGTGACGGATTCTGGCTCCTGACAGGCAGCTAACAGTAACCTTCTGCTTGTCCAGCCTAGTGAGTGGGACGTCAGTGTGCTTGACTATAGAGTCACCTATTACTAGTGTGTTAGGTATGTTATTTCACCTTAAGGGCTGTGATTATGCGGCACACTGATTTTGTGTTTTATGTGTTGTCTGGTTTGTGACGGGAAGTGCAGGTTATTTGGGTTTCTGCTTTGGAGGTCTCTGATGGTTTTGCATGTTTTTATTTAGAGCCTCCGAGTATTATTTTGTGTATTTTTTGCCAGTGCTGTTTTAGTAGGTCTATGTGTGGCTGGAGTTGTGGTGCAAGTGTTAACCTTCTCCTCTTGACTGTCTGTTCCAGTCTTGGGTGGAGACAGCTTAGCTTCCAGTTTGGCTGTATAATTGCATCTCAAGCATATGTTAGTGTTTTGTGGTAGGAGGAGAGGGTTGTCTGTGTACATGAGGCAGTTGTAACATTGTCTCAGGATACCCAGATTCACCAGCTGGACTGGAGAGTGCACCTGAAGTTGCCCTTTGGTCATGCCTGAATAGTAGGGTGAGCTGCTTAGTCGCTTGGTTGGTGAGGGGTGAATAAAGAGCCTTGCCCTGCTGGGAAATCAGTGTCAGGGTATATTAGTGCTTGCTATTAGGTCTGAGCAAGTGCTGGGCTGTAAGATGCTTTTTGAGTGTTTAGGTTGAGAGTTAGACTAGTTTCAAGGGAAAAACTGAAGGAGACTTAGTGGAACCGGGAATAATTTAACCGTAGCTAACTGGCACTGCCGGTGCGCAAAACCGTGCAAACACGTTTTTTATAGTAGGGAAATGAAAGAGATAGAAATTAGCCCAAAATGGCCAATAAACTACTAACTTGTTTGTTAATGGTTTTTTTTTTGTTACTGAAAAGCAGCTAAAACAGCAGTAAATACAATTCAAATTGTAGTGCAGGCCAGCACACCCGAGCATGTAGCAACACTATGGAAAATACAGTTCAAATAAATGGAATTGAATTAACAAATAACTAAAAAACAGGTGCAGAAGGCAGTAAATTAGAAGGCTACTAACAAGCAGTAATAAGTGCAGAGTAAGAGCGACTGAACAGATAACAGCACGCAGAAGAGCAACTAAGACAGTTACAGTAAGAGCAGATGAATAAGATATATATATATATATATATATATATATATATATATATATATATATTTTTTTTTTGAGGGAAGGAACAGAGCAGGATTAAGAGGCTACAGGGGTTGTCCTTCCCAAATGCTCTCTTTGTGCACAGTAGGAGTGCCTGAAATCAGAATATGATCTCACTGCACTCAATTGAGTGAGCAAATGAGATGGGCCCAGAAGGAGTATCCAAATACAAATCTACAAGAGGGGCGGGCAATTTCAAAGCCACCAACATTAACACCAAAACAAGAACAGGGAGGGTGGGTGAGGAACTAACTGTAGAGAGACAGCCACAACTTCAGCTGAGTTAATATACAGTGAAAAACACAAATAAATTAAATGAAATACTATAAGCAAAAGAGCAGATAAAAGTGTACTTAAATTCACTTATATGTCCAGCTGATTTCAGGTAGATGTTAGCCGGCCTAAGCTCTGATATTAAGCAGAGATAACTCAAAATGTACCACTTATATAAGGCAAGACAGGATATTAGTGATGAGCTGAAACTACCCTCCACTGCTATCAATGGCTACACAGACCTTCTCAAAAGTACTCTGTAGAGAGACACCTACAACTTCTGTTGAGTTAATATTTAGTAAAAAACATAAATAAATAAATTAAATACAATACTATATGCAAAAGAGCAGATAAAAGTGTACTTAAATTCACATATACATCCAGCTGATTTCAGGTAGATGTTAGCCGGCCAAAGCTCTGATATTAAACAGAGATAACTCAAAATGTACCACTTATATATGGCAAGACAGGATGTTAGTGATGAGCTGAAACTACCCCCACTGCTATCAATGGCCACA
This sequence comes from Protopterus annectens, assembly GCF_019279795.1. Lineage (NCBI taxonomy): Eukaryota > Metazoa > Chordata > Ceratodontiformes > Protopteridae > Protopterus > Protopterus annectens. The sequence continues at coordinate 222,352,524 of NC_056743.1, forward strand.
CAGAAATTCTAAAAAGTACTCTGTAGAGAGACAGCCACAACTTCAGTTGAGTTAATATTCAGAGAAATACAGAAATAAATTAAATACAATACTCTACTCCAAAGAGCAGATAAAAGTGTACTTAAATTCACTTATACGTCCAGCTGATTTCAGGTAGATGTTAGCCGGCCAAAGCTCTGATATTAAGCAGAGATAACTCAAAATGTACCACTTATATAAGGCAAGACAGGATGTTAGTGATGAGCTGAAACTACCCCCCTACTGCTATCAATGGCTACACAGAAAGTCTAAAAAGTACTCTGTAGAGAGACAGCCACAACTTCAGTTGAGTTAATATTCAGTGAAAAACACAAATAAATTAAATACAATACCATATGCAAAAGAGCAGATAAAAGTGTACTTAAATTCACTTATACGTCCTACTGATTTCAGGTAGATGTTAACCAGCCAAAGCTCTGATATTAAGCAGAGATAATTCAAAATGTACCACTTATATAAGGCAAGACAGGATGTTAGTGATGAGCTGAAACTACCCCCACTGCTATCAATGGCTACACAGAAATTCTAAAATATACTCTGTATTGAGACAGCCACAACTTCAGTTGAGTTAATATTCAGTGAAAAACAGAAATAAATAAATTAAATACAATACTATATGCAAAAGAGCTGATAAAAGTGTACTTAAATTCATTTATACGTCCAGCTGATTTCAGGTAGATGTTAGCCGGCCAAAGCATGACATTCCTAGCAACTTAGTATGCTCAGTTTCTATGTTTGCCATGAAATAACATTGTACAAATATGCTACTGGAAAGGGCTTATCACATTATTCTTTATACAGTTCTGATTCATGTCATCATGTTGCTTACCCTAATTTGAATTCACAGTTACTCTTAGTTCCATAATGTTGCTTGTTATATATCCTTTTAAGATCATTTGCATATCAAGCTGTCTTCATTATTTTACCTGATACAGCAATTACATTATGACTACGAACTGGCCACATCCTGTGAATCAGCATTCAGTTTCCTGTTTTATGTAACACAGTGCACTAATTGCATATGGACTGGATGGCATAGTCATAAAACAAATAATCAGTACCAAAAACTGAAAAAGTGGGCTAAAAATGCTAGAGAATAAACCTGATTCAGTGTTAATAGATTAACCACTATCATTGCAGACAACTCTGGAGTCTACTTATTGAGATTTAACTGTATGCATTAGTAAAATGCAGAATAATAATAAAAATGAATTCATTAGATGGGTGGGAAACATGGGTCTTTTGCACTGGGTATCCTGAATACTATGTAGGTTGCATCTACAAAAAACACCTGAGTCCCAGCTGGTTGAAGAGCACAATCTCACAGCAGGGGACTTTGAGCATCATGCAGCTAGCTTGGACTGCTGCTCAAATTGAAACCAGAATAATGCAACTGGGAAAAGTGTGGCAATTATGTGGAGAGAAAGTGGATATATCACACTTTGCACAAACACATTATTTGAGTTCCAGCAAGGTAAGTACAACAGTCATAATTGGAGGTTGTATGGTCTGGGATTGTAGCTTAGATTGTTAGTGATCAGAAGTTGGATTTAGGTTTTGGGAGGGAGTTTTAAGGTTATGGAATGGAAAGCGAGTTTTTGGTTTAAGGGTGATCGGGGTGATAAGGTTTATGGAAGGGAGTGAAAGTTTACATTTAGGGAGTAGTGTGGATTTTAAGGATATGGAGCAGAAGAGGAATTTTGCGGTTAGAGCGGTGCAGCCAAGGATTCAGGTGAGGATTCAGGACCAAATGAGTGTTCTACAGTTATGGCTATGGTAGAGCTATACAGCTTACAAGGGCCATGAGAGGTGATGCTGAGGATTCAGAGCAGGATTAGGGACCAGATGAGTGTTCTTAGGGTTATGATTATAGTAGAACTATACAGCTTGCAAGGGCCATGAGGGGTGCATCTGAGGATTCAGGTTAGGATTTGGGACCAGATGAGTGTTCTGGGGTTATAGTTATGGTACAGCTATACAGCTTACAAGGGCCATGAGGGGTGCAGCTGAGGATTCAGGTTAGGATTAGGGACCAGATGAGTATTCTAGGGTTATGGTTATGGTAGAGCTATACAGCTTACAAGGACCATGAGGGTGGTAGGGCTAGGGAGTTAAGTAGGACTGGGATAGCTGGAGTTTGTCACTTACTGTGGTCAGCTAGTGCCCATTACCAAGTGTGTTAGGAAAATGTGAGCACTTGCTGTAGATCTTGCAGGTCAATATTTTAGTATTTGCATGGCACACTGGATAACTGTTATCTAAATTGCCCTACTGGTGGAAGACAACCTGTTAACAGATTTGTAAGCTTTTTAGCAAATCTGTGTTGACTTGAGGCATTGTACATACCATAAAGAGCTACTGCAACCATGTAGGAATAAATAATGAAATATTGATTTAAACTGCTAAACTATGACTACTGCAAGTAAGTACTATGGATACATTGAGCAAAAGCCAGTCTGCAAACTCTTGAGACAATGGACTAAATTCTATATTTGTATAGCAGCTGGGATTATTATTGTACAATTTAATTCAAACATTTGAAGTAGTTTTTTTAAAGTTTTAACTGGTAGCAGAGGATAGTTCCAAGTTACAGATACCCAACAGTGAGTGATGAAAGTAAAACCTTTGAATTGGAAAAATTAAATTATGATTTGTACTCTGATTACCAAACTGGGAAAAATAAAAGCATTGCCTTGAAGTTGCACTGTCCCTTATTGAGAGAGATGGGGATATAACAACGAACATTTTAGCAGAGAATTTAAACTAAGATAAAAGTATGAATGTTTTAATAACTAGGCTAAATGATATACTCTTGAATAAAGAAAATTATTTGATTAATGAAATATTACTTTTAATGGGATTATCAGAGATGGTGTAATTTCAATGGCAAGTTACAGAACTGTTTATGTGCAAAGATTTAGTCATATGCATAAATGTAATATGGTGTTTCCTTATGCAGTGTTTGTTTTTTTAGCTGCTAGATACTGTATGTTTAAAGGACAGACAGCACTAACACCATGCACTGAAACTATATCTGCCTTAGTAAAGACAGCCCTAAAGCACATCTTCAGAGAAAAGGCACCAGGTACTGTAGTTGGCATTGAAATTAAGCAATGGAGATTAAAAAAAATAAAAAAGATAAGTTAGGACATAGCGTGTTTCTCAGCCTAGAAAGGAAGTGCAAAGTTGAGCAGCCAAAAGAGCTCACAGTTTAATCATGTCAGGTTCTACTCCCTATGGAGGAGTGATAACTTGACAGTGATGCCTGCATGTCATGTGGATGACTGTCTGGGCTCACTCACAAAGCTTTGCCACTTCTCTTACTCTCTTTCTAAGACTGACCAGATTTTTATCATGATGGATGTGACCATTTTTGTTATGTGGGACTGGAGTTGTCTGCTGTTGATGGAACGGTTTCTGATTCTATGGACTTGGAGCAACAAATGTCTCTTCAGTTCTGGGTCTTTTGTATAAATTAATGCACATATATAGATCTGACCATTATTCAAACTACAGATTTGTTTGAGATCTTTAAAAGCTGATAAATTAAGTCTGGAATAATGCAATAGGATGGGTGTAACAACCTATTAATCCAGTACTATGCACCACTATCACTGCCACAAATGAATATGTCCAAGTGAGTCCAAAATATTATAGCTTATACTCCCAGAAATATGTCTTTCTGTTATAATCAATTGCATCAATATCATGGAGCTTATCTGTAAATGTTTAATTTTCTATATGAACTATGTCCTTTTGTAACATGTGAAATGTAACTTGCAATTATTGTGGAGCTTTTCTCCCCAGGCCTCCATTGAAAATGGGCTCTTCTTGGCCCAGTGGACTTCCCTGGTCATCAAACTGAAATAAGATAAATAAATAAAAATAAATACTCAGTAGTGACATTAGCATCTTTCAAATCCCTGCATATTGCAATGGTTGTGATATAGTCTGTTATACTTTCCTGTTGTCTTCAAAGATGCACCTTCTTGTTTTAGCATGAACTGTCCTGGTATATACTTTTCTGCCATTTCTTTTTTTTGTTTTTGTTATATTTACGAACATCTTTGATAGTATTAGAAACCATATATCATTTATTATAGTGCATGAACTGTTTATGCTTACACCTCGGTGTATTAGTTAGGTAAAGCACATCAAGTAAGTTTTAGAAGGTGCCTAGCAGAGGATGCACTAACTGAAATAATATATGTCTTCTAACATTTACATCTTAAATCATGGAGTGGCATAAAATATTTATTAATGAATATATGTACATCAGTTATGTAACAAAACACAACAAATATGCATTGGAGGGTAATTAACACTTTTTCAGACACATACACCTTTTGCTCAATTATAGAATACCATTTTGTTTTTTTCTGTGTAAGATTCTGTCTGCTGACAACCTGAGTACTCAGAATATTCCCATGCAAATAATAAAGACAAGGACATCAGAAAAGATTAAAGGTACATGTAGCACAGCTGATGTAAAGGTATGACATCTCCATTGTAGTTTTTAACTTAGAAATATTTAACAGTGCCATGATTATCTTAGTTAAATTGTCCCTGCCAAACATAATGCCTGATGTATTTTCAAGTACAATGGCTTTGTGTGTTAAATTAGGAAGTGTGGATGTGCTTTTAAGCACTACAGCATACGCAAGAATGAGATGTTTTCAGCTAACATCCAACTGCTAATGATTTTAATGAGAACGCCTTCTGGAGTCATATTTTTTTTCATAAAATACATCACACTAAAACAAAATCAATGAGCAACATTAATTAGGGGTTTTTAGACACCTTCTGTGGTGTTTTTTGTTGTTGTTGAGGAGCACAGATGAAGAATGTGGTGCTTTATTTAAGCTTAGTTGTTTGACATTTAGATGAGAGAGAAAAGAAAAAAAATACTAACAAACACAGGAACAATTTTGACAGTTCTTTGTCATGCAAGAAAGAAGAAAGGGGGCTGACTGTGAAATGTTACTTTGAAGCCCTGGAAATTTGTAATGAAAAATTTAAGATACAAGAGAGAGAAAAAGATGAGCCATTCATTTGATTCTGCATACATTAGCACTTGTAATTCAAAGGTTTGCTATGTGTTTTCATAATTCTGACTCTAATAAATATCTTAGAAAATTGCTTTGATATTCCAAGATTGTGTGTGTGGCTTGCATCTATTAGGAAAAAGGAACAATAATCACCAACCTCCTGGCTTTAATGAGAAGGTCACCACTGTCTAATTACCACTGACAGTTAAACTAAAAAGAAATTCAAAGGGATCATAAAACATAGTGGCTACAGACAATGCTGCTTATCCAGTATTCTTTCTTGTTTTAAGATTAGAGAAACAAACCCGTGTATCATCTTGTGGCAGAATATGTCTGTGAATCATTGTTTCTCCTCCTACAGATACTTGCTCAATGCAGCGTTACTGATTTGATTATGGTCTACAATAAAACATGTTAAGGCTGGCTCTGAACACTGCAAGAATGCTTAATGTTTATGTGCGGCTATATAACACACACACACACACACACACACACACACACACACACACACACCAAACTGAAGAATATACATGGTTACACATAGAAATATGAGAATTCCACTACTACCTCAAACTGGTCAGCTGAGTAGTAGTTTGCATAGCACATTAAGCTACTGGACAGATTCCAGTTGAATATATATTTGATGCATGCAGTAATGCAGTTGCTTGTAAGAGATGGCAAGCAAGGGCATAGTCATGGATATACCAAGTTAGCCACTGTTTACACTTTTACATTTCCTTTATTCATTTAGGGAAATCTTGACTGAGTGACAACAGCAAATAACTCACTCAATACCCTGTTCCATCAGTTACATATTTTATTTTTTAGTTGCAAAGTGAAATATTTATCAGAACTTTGCTGTACTGAGAAGGAATGTCCTGCAGCATTATCCAGGATGATGAAGTTGTAACTTCTGGAGCATAGGACCACTGGAAAGTTATATACACAATGGCATACAATTTCAAAAGTCATAACTACTTCCTGAATGGCAAGTGTCACTACCTTTTTCTAACCTGGTTTGCAATAACTGTTCCACTTCAGAAAACTCATTACATTAGTGACTGATTCCTATACCAGCTATCTAGTAAAAATTACTTATAACAACGATTTTGTGGGATTTGCAGTATGTGTATGCAATACATTGATGGAAAGAAGCCCATGAAAGACAGGAAAGCATATAAAACTTGAAAGTGAAAACAATAAAAACATATAGTACAATGAGACAGCAACACACAGAAGTATCCACCTTCAAGACACTGCCTACAGTATATCCTTTTATATTATGCATGGATGTCTGTTTACAAATGTGTGCGTGTGTATGTATCATGTAGAACATTAGTTGGTAAACAACTTTTTACCATAAAATAATAAGATTTCTACATTTTAGAGAATCAGACAAGCCTTTACTAAATGACTGTTTCCACTGGCACATTTAAGGGATTATTTATTAAATTGCAAAGTCTTTTACTAAAAGCTCTGGACTGTTTAGTGGATTTTTAAATTGGAACCAGAATTAGGCTTATTTTTCATTCTAGTAATTTCACCAATTCACTAATACTTTATAGGTCATTGAACAGCTTCACATTAATGTAATGCAGTTAAGAACAAATTTCACACTTTTCTTTTTTCTGAAAAATGTTTCTTATCATTTGTAAATTAAAAAGAACTTGTTACATTTATGGTACATTTATTTAAAATAATCAAATGCATGAAACAGACTGAACCCTGTGTGCAATGATGCTTTGAAACAAATTATCATTTATTTATAGGCAGGAAACAGAATTAAAAAATAGCACACATACTGCAATCTATTATTTATGGTACTCTGTATGCAAAATTGAATGTTTCTAATATGTTCCCTTTGAGAACTATCGCATAGAATGCTACCTTTACAGTAAATGGTTTAAAAATGATCTTGTGTACACTGATACATTTTTTGATTAGGAAGCTGTTTTGGTGTAGACAGAAATTCCAATGCACATTCATATAGCGGTAGCTGTTATTGACTATACTACCACTGTTATGTCTCAATCTTAATTTTTAATAGGATGCCTTATGGACAACTTTTATCCATTAAGACATGTACAGATTAAACTAATGCCTTGAGATTAAACAGACCTACAACATCATCTGATTAAATATTCACACATACTTTGAGTTAAGTATCTATGTTTTGTGTGCATTTAACCAGAGAACTTTCCTTTCTAAAATATTAAATGAGTGACTTAATTATACTGACCGTGCAGTTGTTCCAGTCTTGAATAATATTTGCAGTTTGTCTGTTCATAGCTTTGTAAATGATGTGCAACCGTAACAGAAAAAGAAGGAATATTTTTAGCATTACTGATTTAACCATAGAAAACAACACTATTCCTTAGGAAAGTAGATAATGTTCACTTTAACAAAAAGTATGGGACATGCCTGGTTTTTGATAATGGATATTTTACACAATACGTTTGTTACAATGAAAGCACACAAGACAATAAAATACAGTGGTGTGATAACTTAATGAAATAATATATATATATATATATATATATATATATATATATATATATATATATATATATATATATATGTAAATAAAATATCAAAAAGCTGCATTGTAGTGCTTACTTGAAAATTAAATCACAATACTGTCAGAATAAGGGAAGGCTTTTGTATTACCAGATGGGGCTTATTTTCCAACTGCTGGCTCCATGCATATTTGCATCATTCAGTCTTAATGTCATAGTAATTTTCATGCTGTCATTGAAATGTAATATAATGTTTTCAAAATCCATTCCTTGTGTTATGAAGCTATTTCATCACATCAGTCTGATATCACTTCTCAGAATTCATGGTACTGTTTCACATTATCTGACTTGGGGAAACGCTGCCATTTGTTGTACAGCTATACTATGTATCACCTATGCATGACAACAAATAAAGATTTTTTGTTAAAACCCTTGTACTGCATATTCTTAAAACCAGTAATTCCATTATGGATTACAAGTATGTTTTTTTTTCTTTTAATATAAATAGTTGTAAAAAAAGACTATTATACTTGTTATTGTAAGAAGAAACAACATGAGTGTGGCTCGACTTTTGAAAGCATCTTTGATACCTGAAACTTATCAAGTTGTTTACAAACATTCTTTAGGGGTATGCATTAAAAGAAAAACTGCATCCAACTTTTATGGTTTATTTTCTGTATTACATTTTTTGTACTTCTTTGCTTTATTGTTTAGATATTCAAATAATTGGTAGCTTTGAGTGTAACTTAAGCTAACTGTGTTAAAGGATGGAAACTGGTAAGCTGCAACCATTAATGGAATTGTCCCATAAAACAAAGACAGAGAACATATGAAAATATTTCAATGCATTTTCTATCAACAGCTGCTTCTAGTATTTAAGGGTAGAAAATTCTTGCTCTGATTGATCTGATAGAACAAATCGATCAACATGGCTAATTTGATGTCAAGAAGAAAGGGGCTGTTTAGTGATTATAGAAGGATTGCGTAGGAAGCGGTAGAATGTAACATTTATTTGTAATATCCACAGTGGTAACAATAAAGTGAAAAATGAAAACTAGAAAGTTCAAGCACAGAAGCAAGATAAATTTATTATGATAAAAAAACCTGTATGTGAAATTTACACAGGTTGACATGGAAATATATAAACTATGACACATTTGTGGCCATCAAATGGATGAGAATTTTATTACAAAGGGTTTCTAAGAAATAAATGTGGTCAGTAGAAGGCATGATCAGATCACTGAATCTGATGTACAAAATAACTAGCAGGAACATTTTCTGCATAAGTCGACAATGAGAAGTGATAAAAGACAGGAGATGCAATGGTTGTCATTGAACAGTGCATATTATATATAGGAAGAAACCAATGTAATATATAATTGCAATAAAATATGATTATATTTAATGCAGTGTGCAGGAATCCTCACATTTATGCATAAGGGAACAGTGACTCTCAAAAAGTCGGTGAAGGAAGATTGCTGCTGCTGTGTGGTCAACATTTCAGTGAATAAGAGGGGAGTGCACTTTTTATGTGTATATATATATATATATATATATATATATATATATATATATATATATAAAATATATTTTATAAGGGTCCTCTGCACTTTACCAAATGTAATTTGTCCAACAACCGAAGGGGGGTGATATAAGGTCGACAGTACAGATGTCCGAATAGTGGATATGTCAAAAGTATGAAATATTGATACAGGTATGTGGGGTTGGGGGGGTGAGATTGTGTGTGTGTGTTTGTGTGTGTGTGTGTGAGAGAGAGAGAGGGGCAGGGATGAGTGAAAAATGGGTGTTGTGAGTTTTTGTGGAAGTTTGTATATTTTAGCATAAGGGAAAGGGTTAGGGAATATATGTAGTGTTTGTGTGTCTGAGTCTATCTTGTGTAGTGTCAGTGTTATGAGAAGGTTTTAATGATGGTAAGGTGTAGGGTTAGGTTTGGGGGAAGGGGTAGCATTAGGGTTAGGGGTTAGCACCATTACTAAGACGGTGCAACGGAGGCACATGTTGGCTTAGCCCCTGCAAAAAACAATGTTTTAGTTTTTTTTTAATTTTTGCATCTGGAGAGGCTATTTCTTGGTGCAAACATACACGCTTGACAATGTCTGTGGTTTCAATGTAACGATGCTCATGTATTGTAGTGTGTGATCAAAAATAATGCCAAACATAAAATGGCATTATGAAGTTTGAAATTACATGATATTGCATGCTCTAAATATCAAACCTACAAAAGAGTGAGGAAAAAAAATTTGTTTCCCAGTTGTCACACTATACTCAACCCCCTCCTCCATAACACTAGCTTCAAATACATCTGACTAGTGGTAGTGTTATGGGAAAGTTCTTTTTTCAAGGTAATGTTACTTCATACAGCACAGTTGCCCTTAAGAGTGCACAGGGAGCACATTCCAGACCTGGGGCTGGAGACTCTGTTCTTCTCCAGGCCCCATACAAGACTACACACTGATCATCTTGGATCTCTGTGTCCCTGTTCCAGTAGCTGACACTCACACTTGGATATTTGATTTACACACACACACACACACACACACACACACACACACACACACACACACACACACACACACACACAGAGACACTCTCTCTCTCTCTACCAATACTTCATTTGTCCCTTTTCCTAACCCCCACTCTAACATTAAAATAGACACATTTGTACACAAACAAACAAAACTTATCCTTGACCATAACTCAAACACTCAAGTGTACACACAAATGCTCTTGCCCCCTCCAACCCCATTCACCTGTCTCAATGAAACATAATGTTGACATTTTTGATGTCTGGCTCTCCATACGTTTAGCATTCTACACCACCCTACCATTTGTCGACCAAATGTATGTTTGTAGGGGGGACTATAAGTACAGATAGACTGAAGAACAAATGTACTAATAAAACACTTAGACACTAAGTGTATGCAATGGACTAGTGAACTGTTCACTCATGAGGAATAACTCTTTGTGGAACATTAACCTTCTTTGAGTTCTCAGAATGTGTATTTACCTGTAACAGTAAAACTAAGAATTTTGGGAGGAAATCTCTCATTGCTGTGACTGTTCCTATTGCCCTAAACCAGGAAAATATTAGGTTAACTATTAGTGCTTTAAACGGGTGGCAAAATGCCATCAAGGGGAAGACCGTGCTTAGCTGCCAGTCGATACTGAAAGCATGACCAGATATAAGAAATCTGTTAGCGCTCAGAGGGTGAGCATTTGCAAAGACCAGTCTGCTAAGGGGTTATGTTGAGGTCATGTAATGAGCTGTTGCTCTTAGGTTTAATACTTTTGGTAGATCTTGCATATATAGGTAGGTGATGTATTCTTCGTTGAAGAACTCCTTGTTTAAAATAATCGAAGGTATGGCTCATAAGTCTAACATGAATGCAAACAATTACTTGTTGCTTTGCTTTGCAAAGTTTGCAGATATATTAAAGAAATACTTAAACAATGGTTTGTAAGTAAAATAACTACAGTAATTCCATTCAGAAGTGAAATATCCAGGGTATATGTCCAAATTTCAATAACTAGGACTCTGGATGACATAACCGGACATATATGTTTGTTGAGAATCTAGTATTTTGATTTTGTCAGATATGTTTGCAAAGAATGCAGCTTAATTAAATGTTCAAAGTCAGTTCACTAGAAACTTACACATAATTATTCCCTCATGACTCCTTCCCTCACCCTCTATTTCTATGTATATGGGTGTATGACCAGTCATTGCAAACATGAAATATTAAACTAAAAGTGATCTAACGCAAATACTTGACCACCAACCTATTGAAAGTAAAACACGAGAAAATAAACACTTTTTTCAGGGCATCGCATGACAGATGACAAAGGGTAAATTCCCAGACCACTGCAGTGGTACGGTCTCACTCAGAAAAAAAGCAAGGTTGTCCAATTAGCTGATTTTCAGTAAGGCAAACCAGCTTTTATTCTCTACAATAAAAAAAAGAATTTTTGCCCAAAAGAATGGTGTTGAATTTTGTGCTTCTGGGTGTTCAGTGTTTTAACCTTTCCACTTTATGGGTGCGAGATTCTGAAATTTGATATTTCAGGATTTCGAGCATATAAAGTGTTTCCATATATATATTTATATATATATATATATATATATATATATATATATATATATATATATATATATGGGTCTACTGCTTTTAGTCGAATTACATTTGGTCGAAAATGATTTCGGGCAGCCCACTTCACTGAAAGAACATTTGGCAAATTACATTTGGTCAAAAATGGAATATAGCCCCTGCCCCACTGCAGTGCAACCCTGAATTAAGAATATAAAGTTAGAAAGGGTGTGGGGAGCACGGCACCACACATTTTGCAAACAGTTTTTACTGATGTTATACGTTTCAATGTATTTTTAATGGATACACATGTATATAATTGTGCATATACTACAATTATGTAGAGGGCTATGCCTCCAACCCACCCCAACTTTATATTCTCACTCCAGGGTCGCACTGCAGTGGGGCAGGGGCTATATTCCATTTTCCATCAAATGTAATTCGACCAAATGGGTGGGCTTTCAGTCAAATGTGCTTACAGTGAAGTGGGCTGCCTGAAATCATTTTCAACCAAATACAGTAGATCCATATATATATATATATATAATTATATATATATATATATATATATATATATAAATATATATATATATATATATAATATATATATATATATATATATATATATATATATATATATGTGTGTGTGTGTGTGTGTGTGTGTGTGTGTGTGCGCCTGTGTGTGGGACAGTGGGTGTGTGCATGTGTGTGTATATTTATATATATATATATATATATATTTATATATATATATATATATATATATATATATATATATAGTTTCCTATTAGAATCTCGAAGGTTCGAAGGTCCACTTACCCGAATATGTAAATGCTGACACGCCTTCATTGAACTGCGAAAACATCGATCATCCTGAAGCATGAAATCCAAAATGTCAAATCGTCATTGTTGGCCCTTCTGTGGTATAGCTCTGTTAGGTAAGTGTGCAATAGTTACGGACCTTAGGGTTAGGGTGCGGGTTATGTTAAATGCATACATGGTGATATATGCAAGATTTAGTTTAGGGTTAGAAGTAGGGTTTAGGGTTTTGGTTAGTGTATATATGTGGTTTATTTATTTTGTTTGGGGAGGTAGTATGTAGCGGGTGGTAAGGTGGGACAACTATGATGGTTCGAGTGTTTGAATTTTGTGGTTTAGTATTCAGTGACTAGGGCTTTCGCGGTTCCAATATAGACCCTATATATATATATATATATATATATATATATATATATATATATATATATGAAATAATGACAATTTATATTTGCTGTAATAGCAATGAAGTGCATGATATGCTTAGACTAAGCATAAACTAGCATTCAAAATGAACTCAATTAATATACTTTATTCAGATTGCTAATATTCCTTTTTTATGGCAGTCACTGTGCAACTGAACTCCCTCTCCAAGTTAAGCAGTGTGGCATACTACCTGCGTTTAACAAGGAACTGTGCAGCTGGATGGATATTCATACATTCACCCCAGGTATGACTGCTCTGACCCTCCTTGGGCTAAAAATGGGTACTGGCATGGCAGACAAGGTTGCCTGAGCTACCTTGTTATATTTTGGGATACTGTATACTCTTCAGATATCATATTATGTATCACTAATAATCCTTTTACAAAGATATTTTGTACTTCTTCTCCTCCTTATGTTGCATATGACTGTATCTAATTTTTCTAACATTGTATCTGCTAACGTTTTGTTTTTATGGAGCTCTTCTCCCTGGGCCTCACCCAGAAAGGGGTCTCTCACCCAGTCAATGTGTATCCCAGTTATCAAATAGAAATAAATTAATTAATAAATATATTTGTTGACTTTATTGTAGCTTTGCAGGTGATCCTCCTGTTTATTTTTTTCTACATTTTTTAGACTGTGCAGATATGCCTTAAATTACGGTTATGATACTTCAGAGACATTTCTTAGTAATATATAGAGAAGGGAATCTCCTTAACTTATGTACCAAGGCATAACACTGAATGCGCTAAGCATGAACCACAGCAAAAGAGTGAAAAAAATTGGTAGATGTCTGATGAAGACAACGGTATGGGAGTAAGCACAGGAGCAAGGTGGCCAGAAGTCAGAGTGATTAAACTAGAAGGAGATGACTGACTGACCAGACATTTACACAAGGTTAGGCTAAGTAAATTAAACAGATTACTTGGTGTTTATTCCCCTAATTGGTTTCCCTTATTTGCACCATGTAGAATTCAGTGATGATGCATGCCCATCTGAAAATTAAGTTAAGAAATGTAAGAGATCCCTTTGGAATTATTTTTAAAGGTCTGGGGAGAGTGTCAGTCTATTTTTATTGTGGCACTAATAGACAAATATAGATATCTCCACTAAACTTAATTCCCATGAAAAAGGCAAACAAGTCTGAGATAATCCACTATTAGTTAATTCTCAAAAAAGTCTGAGTAATATAACATACTAGAGTGAGCCATTAAAGTTAGATATGCCTCTTTGCATCATGCTTTAGTGACTGTAAGGGAGAACAGTAAAGTCAATGGGAAAATTAACAAAGAATATGCATTTAGTTTACTCCAAGACAATAAAGATTAGTAGATGATTTTGGATGGTACTAGATTCCAATGGTTAATTTATGGGTAGGGCCATATTGCTTAGTTATTTAGTAGTATGTCCATATATTTAAAACAATTATTACTCTTTGTAAACAAACCAAAGAAGGAACAGGAGCAGGCTGCAGATTCCAGTTTCAAAGTAGTTTATTCCAGAACAGACGACATCCAAACACAAAACAACACTAGCGCTTTCATAGGTGTGTACCCCACTTCGTCAGGTGTAACAGTGTTTCATTTAAGCATCATTTTATACTCTGGAAGTGTTGCAGAACAGCCAGTAACTGGTCACATGATATTTTTACTTAAAGCCACATAAACACATCTCCTTAAAGAAAGTGGTACAGTTATAAAAGCATACATAATAATGTACTGAAAATGCACATAAGACTGAAAGCAGACTGTGGGCATGGTTTAAATGATCATATACCTCTGAAGCCTATTTTAAAGAAGAGACCACTTTTTCAAAGAAAAGGTTTTTCATATGTTTTTTACACTTTAAGTATTAGTTTTTAATATATGCATTTTTAAATATATATAATTTTTTATATTTTTAATAAAGTCTTCTGCATTTTCAGTACATTATTATGTATGCTTTGTTTTGTGTTTGGATGTCGTCTATTCTGGAATAAACTATTTTGAAACTGGAATCTGCAGCCTGCTCCTGGTCCTTCTTTGGTTTGTTTACATTTGGATTATATTTGTTTCTTGGGCCTGGAGACTTGCATTTGGTGGTAGCTATTTTTCTGATTCTAATTATTACTCTTTATTTGCTCATTACTGAGATGACTTAATTCTTAGGAAGGTTGAGTCAAAAGTTCCAGAGAGTTAACATTTCTAGATTTTTCTCAAGATATAGCATTCCCTTCACCAAAAACAAGCTGATTGGTCCAACAAGGTAACTACAGTTTTGGATTATCTCATTAAAATTGGTGGCAGGTACTTCAACTCACAGAAAATAAATTCAGGGCAATGGTAACTTTGACAAGGTATTAGCAAGAAAAATTATAAGGTGAAATATATAGAGAGATTGTTAAGCCATTTGTTCTTTGTTTGCAGAAATCCACTCTTTAAAGGATTGTGTGATAAATTAGCAGACAGTAACCCAATGTGCCTCATTTCATATAAATGGCAGTGGTCATTGTGATGCTCCACCACTGGACCAGTAATCAAGGATCCCCAAATTTCACCACTGGCACAAGTGGGCAATGTACACTGGGAGGATGACAGGTACACACACCATTTCCAGATGCAGCTTCCTGCATCAAGTCCAATTTCCCTTTAGAGCACACAGGGATGTTTGCAGTCTGGGGATGGTTTCTCCCTCTTTCTCCAGATTCCCAATAAGATTCCCGACTGGCACAGCTATTGAGTGGCCAAACCAAGACGTCCAGTATCCTCTCTGTCCAGCCAGTGCTTTGTGTCTCTGTCCATGTAGTTGACATGCACACACTCTTTGAGGTTGGATTTACACACACACACACACACACACACACACACACACACACACACGCACACACACACCTGGGAAAGGCTGGAACTGATTTGCTAGCTATGCCACCTTCTGCCCAGACTATAAGGTAGTTACCACTGCCACCAGTCAAGTCTTATCAACTACTTTAAGGCCTTTAACAAAGGGTGCCCAATCTTACTGTTTAATATTAATATTACAAATGGTAGTTGGGCCAAGAGCAAGGCTATTAGGAGTGGCCCACAGTGTCAACAAATAAACATGCAAGTACTCTGAGAACTTAAATATCTCTAGACAGATCAGCCACAACGAAAGATTTAAATATATTTAAATATATTTAATAATAAAAGAACAAAATTAAAATATTCAGTATATAATCACAGTGACATCAGAGTTCAAAATCACAAGAAATATTTAAAACAGCCTTGCAGAACAGTCTCAAATAAATAAAGACAAATATCCAAACTAAGCTTTGCTGTGTTCCTGACAATATCCAAGATAATTATACTGTCTCCTAGTAACTTACTTCATCAGAGCAAGGCAGACATAGTGAATGGTTCTTGTCATTGTCAGGTCCAAGACAGAATACAGAATGCTGTATCTCTCCAAGTGACCTCTCAAATTAATATCTCAAATATTACTGCTGGGATAGCTTAGAGAATGATATAATTTCTTGTCATCTGATTCTATCCCAGGTGAAAACCCCACTGCTGGAAGCTAGCAGTATTTATCATCTATTTAGCATTTACCTGTGAAAATACATAGACCTCAGATCTTTGGCAGATGCTGCAAGTCATAAAATAACTGCATTCCTTCACATTTCAAAACTAGTAATCACTTAGAACTAAAGAAAATACAGAATGTTTTCCTAGCACATTGTGTCACCTTGCTGCATTGAAACTGAAAGATACCATCTTTTATGGTGTAGTCATAAAGTAATTTAATTTCAGTTATTTTTCTGAAGTTAACCTCCTGTATTACAGTTTCCACTATTAAAATATATACATTTAAGCAGTTACAATAGTACATGTTCTCTTCCAGCCAGGTACACTTTGAATGCATTTCAAACAGCACTTTGCAAAAAACTTTTCACCCCACACTTCTGTACAAGCAGTTTAATATACACATGAAATACAGTTCTAATATTGTAACACAAGTATCTTTTATAAACTAAGTTGATATTCACAAATGACATATAATTATTCACAAAATTCCAGATAGCTCTGCTAGCAGTATCTCCCTTTGTCACAGTCATAAAAGAGGATTTCAAACATAAGCACATAATTCATCTTCATTATCATGAAATATGTCACTGCATCTGAGTCTAAATTGGAGAACAAACAAACCTAGTGACAGAAACCTTACTTTAGATAGATACAATTTGCATCTATTTTGTAATGATACATATGTGTAAATATATATATATATATATATATATATATATATATATATATATATCAGTTATATGGTCTCAGCCATATAACATTCAGTAAGTCAGAAAGTCAATCAACTGATAGGGATCCATATGTGTGTGTGTGTGTGTGTGTGTGTGTGTGTGTGTGTGTGTGTGTATGTATGTATATATATATATATATATATATATATATATATATATATATATATATATGGATCTACTTCAGCAGGTTTAACTTTTAAATGTTCAAAGCTCATATGGCCAAGACCATCACAGTGAACATTTAAAAGTTCAAACATTTAAAAAAAATAAATAAACATTTGTAGCAGGGAGGCAAGACCCCTTGCAACCCCCACACCCCCCACTACTTAAATATACCAACTCTGAGATTGCACTACATTGCGGAAAAGGGAAATCTTCCCATTCCGCACTGTACAGGGATCTCCCTTCAGACCATTTGAACTTTTAAAAGTTTGATCATATGGTCTCAGCCATATGCGCTTCGAACTTTTAAAAGTTCGATCAACTGAACTCTGTGTGTGTGTGTGTGTGTATATATATATATATATATATATATATATATATATATATATATATATGCACATATATGTAAATATATTCCAAATATGCTGTATTCTGCACCATCTAGAGAAGTTATATGCATACCCTTCATGGAAACTATGTATAATACAGGGTCTACTTCTGATTGTCGAAAACTCACTTTCTCAACAACTAGAAGATCGAACCCATTTCAGCGAAAGTGAACTTTCACAAAAGCCGGTTCTCTGAACAGCATTAAGGTGGGGATAAGGAAATATATCCATTTCCCCACTGTAGTGCGATCTTGGAGTTAGTATATTTAAGTATGGGTGTGTGGGGGTGCAGCCCCCTATATGGGGGGGGAGGGGGCATGCCCCCCCCCCTGCAAAATATTGTTTAAAGCAGTTTTGTTTGTTTCCAGTTCAGAGAACCGGATTTTGCGAAAGTGCACTTTTGATCTAGTGCACTTTTGCTTTAATGAGTTTTGAAGTTACTTGATTGAGATTTTGAGATTTCAATCAAGCAACCTAGACCCATAATACAACATTCCAGTCTGCCATGTAAAATGTAATATAACAGCCTCCTTTCAAACTTCTTTGCCTTTCAGGCATAAAATACATTGAAGACTTGAGGTATAAATGCAATTTGTTCCATTATCAGTAGAAGTAGTTTTGTTTTTTGTATGTTTTCATTGGCAAAACATTTTTCATGCTGTAGAGAAATGTATGCACCTATCAATTGACAAGTATTAGCAGATTTTTGCACATATGCACTATATACATGTCATATTGTTCATCTCAAGAAGTTGGCATATACCTATTGAATGGAACTTGAGTATTGTGTCAGGCTGTTAGTTTCAAATGTCTATATAAAACATGCACTTACTATCAGTGTATGAAAGACCATATTTCTTCTCCCCCTTTGAGAATTCATAGTAAAACTTTCAGGAAGTTATACTTCAACACATAGGAACAGAATAACTTATGACTAGCATTCTGTCAGAGATATGAATGCAGCACATTGTTGAATTTGACCAACCAAAATGCCCATATTAATGTAGTGAGTTATAATTGTGATAAGCATTAAATCATAAAAAGTTAATTTTGTTGGTGAAATTTACATGACTGTAACTTGTGATGTAAACATCTCAGTATCAAATAGAACATGAGCTTAATAAAAGATGATGCACCATTACTGTCAAATGCCAGTAAAAATGCTGTTTTATACCTGTGTATTAGAGGCTATATTCCAGACCTCAACTGAGACATCTCGAAAGGTAGTAAAAATATTACCACTAATAATGCCTTATAGATTAATAGCAAACATACGGTTTGATCTACAGTTACAGATGGCACAATGATGGACAGAAGGATAAACAGGCTTAAAACCTCAGTTTTAGGATACTAATAGATGAGGAAAACAACAATGCATAAGGATGTACAGAAGCATAAATATCAAACTTAAGAATTACAGAGGGCACCATGAACAAAACATCCATTATATTCACATGTGGGCCACATGAAGGCTTTGTATTTGAGATTTCTGCCCTATAACTCGAGGGTCCAAGGCACAATTTAGACTTCTAGTCCCAGTCTGTGAGGAAACCACATATTTTTCCTATGTGTATGCATAGATCATCAGCCTATGACACAAAAACATGTTAGTTGTCTACACCAGGCAGATTGTACATATTGCATTTACATTTACCCTTATGGCTTAGATTATGGCTAAACAGGGTCTGAGAACCAGTTCACTTACCCAGTTAAATGAATAAATGAAGTTAAAAATGTAAAATCCTACCTAAAAAGAATCTGTGACCTCCTAGAAGATTCAACAGCACTATTCCTCCACAAAAGAAATAAAATAAATACAAACAAAAAGAAACAAATGCAATAAAAATATATCTACAAGCTGCAGCATGAAACCAGATTCACCACAATCCACTGATGAAATCCCCCAGAAAGTAATTAAATCAATTTTCAATGTAGAGCCATCTAAAATTCTTGGGAAACATCAGAGCAAATTTTCAAAAGAAAGATGGAAGGCTTGTTCATTATTTGTGGGTCACTACTCTTCCTGAAACTCATTCCCATACCCGCAATACAGTAAGTACATTTAGGTTAGGGTTCAGAAACAGTTCTCTGCACTCATGGAAACTGTTTTGGTCAAAAGTAATAGTTTTCATGATTGGGAGAAATGTGATAACAGAGAAATGATAGCAGCAATGAGGAAAGATCTCATTGTCATCTAATCTGCATGTCTCTGAATCTCATTTATTTATTTCTTTGTTTGTTTGGCATTTGTTTACTGGGAAAGTATGACTGGGTCATGAGGTACCTGTTTTCAGTGGACACCCAGGGAGAAAAGTTCCAGAGTATGGAGTACTCATGGTATACCATTAGCATACCTCTCAACCTCTAAGAGTAATACATCTGGACAAAGCCATAAAAAAGTGGAACAAACAGGGACAATTTTGAAATATTTCTCTTACAAACTTAGAAAGTTTATAGAATTACAGGTTTTGCATTGGCATGAATTTTCTGAAGGGTATGAAGTCTAAAACTCAAATGTCTGTCATTATTTTCTAACTTCGATCTTTAATGATTTGCCACTAATTTGTCAGAAAGCCAAAATTTTATGAAAAATGGACCAAAAATATAAAGCAAAAATCTGTACAGTTGAGAGGTATGATTAGTACTAATCAGCAATTTCTTGTGGTGAATATCATTGGTGGCCCATGGATCATGTTTATACAGGGGTTTTCCTTATCCCTCTCTCATGCAGAAGCACATATTCAAACATTCTTACACACACACACACACACACACACACACACACACACACACACACACACACACACACAGGTACACTGCTATAATATCTGTGGTAATAAAGAACATCCCAGACATAGCTTCTTATTTTTCCCTGTCCTTTGTGAATCACAACTGATTGCAGTCAGTCAGTATTGCCAGATATTAGAGTTTCATTATATTTCATTCCATATTCCTTATTCATTATTATATTCCATAGAGTAGGGTAGCACAGTGGGACAGCAGATAGCATTTGTTCCTCACAGCAAAAAGTTCCCCAGTTCAATTTTTGGCTGGGGTGCCTTCTGTGTGAAGTCTGGATGTCCTCCCTGTGTTCACATGGGTTTTCTCCCACATTTCAAAGACATGTAGTAATTGGATTGGACACTCTGAATTGGCCATAGGTGTGAGTGGGGCATACAAGAGTGTGGAAGAACTAGTGGGGCAGGTCTAGCCACCCAGTGCTGTAAACCTTGGCCCTTGATGATTGCCACTGTTGAAGTGACACCCCAACCCAATGTGCAAAAAAAATGGGAAAAAGGGTGTGGATGGATGGATGGATTAGAGTTTCATTCTTTTTATTGTTCAGAAATTAAATCATAATGCTAGACCTGCTACTCTATTAACTTTCGCTAACTGACTCAGAGTAATATTTAACCCCCGCTCCCTTAGTGCTGTCCAGTGTTCCTCCTGGCTTTGTCCAAACTCTTGAGCACAGCCATTTAGGAGTATGGTACCCGCCAACATGAGCACACCCAATCCCTCAACTTTCCCTGGATATACCTGCCATGTCCCTCATAACTGATGGGCCATAAGTCAGCCAGTAATGCCAGTTTCATAGATATTAATCAGTAAATACATCATGGCCTGTTCTCCTCTTAAGTACTCGGTCAGTGAAGAGGATCAAAGCCGTTAATTGTTTATGAGCTACGTCATGTGGAAAGGGTATAAGCTTCAAACCTTTTTACATCATTAACCTTGTAAGCGACTTAGGGTAATATTTATATTTAGTGAGTGCCCTGGTGTCTAGAGCCCCTCCCCTTTAGTGCAGAGGACTAAAGCTTTGACTTGTTAATATGCCACTTCCTGGCCAATTGCAGTGTTCAAAAATTTTACATAATTGAAAAAACATTATTTATTCACCATTTTAAGTGACTTAGTGTGATATTTAAAGATTGTCCATGGTGTCCAGTTTACCCCAATGTTTCTTATTCTTCACAACATGCTGTAAACCCCTTTGCTCTGTTAACTTTGCAAGTAGCATAGGGTAACATTAAAGAGCCCCCTCATACATCTTACTACTTTTGTAGTGTAAAACCTTTTGTTCTATTAACTTTTTAAGTGGGTAAGAATAATATTAAAGACTGCCCTTGGCAGCATTTTCCCTCATATGTAGTCTATTCTGTAAAACTTTTCTATTAAGTTTTGAAGTTACTTGAGTAATATTTTCATTTCCCTTGTGTTTTGTACCCCCCTAGTCATATTCAGAATTTGCTTGTTAAGCCTAAGAGAGTTTATTTGCATGTCATTCTCAGCACACACACAAACATATGTATGTACACAAATTCACACACATACCATAGCTCAAACTCACCCACATGGTTACACTCATGGACACATTCACCCATTCTTGCACAGAGACTCACATACGTACACACACCTGTCCCCTAACAAAGTCCCTACTGTGCCACTCAGGCAGAGATGCATACAGTCACACAATGCTACTCACACTTTTGTATACTTGCGCACACACACACACACACACACACACACACACCATGCACACTATTAACCCTATGCAGAATCATACCTGATATAACTTTTCAGTGGTGTCTCTATTGAATACAATGTGGGGCCACAGCTTTTCTGTCATGTTCATTAACACAGATGACTGTACTGCATTGCACAGCCCTTTAAATGCCTTACTGCATGCATTTCTTGGGCGGAGAACACATGTCTAATTAGCACAGGCTGCTTTCCCCAGAATTCCTTCTTACCGTGTAGCATGACCATGCAGATGGCTCGTCAATGTCATCCTGCAGAACATGTAGGATGATTGCTGATGACCTATATCTGACTCAGAAAGGACTACCATGAGTGGTAGCATCTCATGTTCAAACTTACTGTTGTCAGACATGCTTTCTGAATCCCAGTCACAGTTTATTTTGGACCTGACCACTATGTATTCCATATTTATGTGCTTCTGCATCATCAACACTTTTAGCAACATAAATTTGTCCTAAACTTTCCAAGCTTCCAGAAATCTTACTACAAAGCCCTGGCTTAGCTATCTGACCGCTGGTTAATCCTTAACAAAATAAAAACGCACACATGCATGCATGAACAACTTTGTCATTCTGTGTGCAATTTTCTTGAGGAAATTGGTAATATGATAAAAGCTTTATTAGCTTTCCTAGGCTCCTGCTTTTGAATTCTTACCACAGTAAGCTCTTTGTCCTTCACATCCTTTCCAAGAATTTCCTTTTGCCAATGTCTTATATGTTGAACTGATCTCACCTTTTCTTGACAAATATTTGAATACATAATCTGGATGGGATTTGGGATTTAGGCTTGTGGAAGAGTGTGAGCCATTTTCAATTACTTGAACATTAAGTATGCTAGATAGTTTGTAGTATTTCTTTTTCTCTGTTTAATTTATGAGAAATTCCAGACCTGAAAATGATTTACTAAATGTATTGGCAGCATGTTTATTTGTAGCTTCATATATGGTTGTTGCTACTACTATTACTGCAAAAAAGGAGTAATCAAGTCACCAGTATATATTCATATCCTCTTTCAGTTTTCAAAGAATGCCGAATAATATCCATGCTTTCTGGGTAGGAATGAGGCTGATATAAACCTTTCTGAGGGTGCTTACATGGAAATAAAGCTAAAGAAAAAATGGAGAATGTGGATCATAGGCGATTATTAGACTAATGGCTCTGGAGTCCTTACAAGCCTAGCAAAGAGTTTATCCCCAAAAAGGAAACCTCAGTCAGCACCTGTCATCCCTGTCAAAATGAGGGACACAGATGGAACCCCTGGGACAAATTTGTGGTTGCCCATCCACTCAACAAGGTTGCACTTGAAGAGGGTCAGCGACATACTTTGTTTACGTGAATGGGAAGTCTATCCCAGAACTAGGGGAAGCCTTTGGGAGACAAACCTGTCTCTCCAGCAGGTTTGTTAATGTCACATATTAGATTTAAGCCTTTCGATCGGGTACTATGTGAGGAGTTAGACTTGTGGATATGGAGCATCTCTAGTAGAGCAGGGTCTGAAATTGCCTTGTAGGCAAGATACAAATCACCTCTGAGCAATCTGTATGATACAGGGTAGAGAGATAGTGATTTGAGCCTGTCCACATAGGACAGGTGTTGGAGGGCATGGATTCTCTTAGTAAGGTATTTCTGTGGCCTTTCCATTGGGTGCAGGTGTTTGGAGAGGTACATACCAAATGGGGTGTTGTACTCAATTATTGGCCTAATGAGGGAGGAGTACAGAGAGGTAATAACCTCATATTTTCTGGATGCAATTCCTTTACTTATGAGATGAACCAAGTAAAAGGCTTTTCTGACCACTGCTGCTACATGATGGTCAAATGTGAGAGTGTTGTCAACTTGTGTATCCAGGTGTTTCACCACTGGTTCCATGCTTAGGAAGTTGCCTCTAATATGGTAATCAGTAGGGGCCATGTTTTTGCCAAATGGTATGATAATTTTTTTTGCATTTATCTTAAGGCCATGACTTTGGCACCAGTCATTTGTTACTGTGAGACCCTCTTGAAATATGTTAACATAATTTGGGAAGTCAATGACAGCACCCAACTTACATCATTCGCAAATGTGATTAGCCACAGGCCTTTTGTCTTTGCCTGGACCTCTGAGGAGTAGATGCCAAACAATACTGTTCCCAGGGCAGATCCCTGGGAGACATCACTAGTAACAGGTCTGCTATTAGAGGTAGTGGCATCTATTTTGAACTTGTGGATCCTATTAATGAACCAGTTGGCTACCCACCTGATGAGATAGAGATGTATGCCAAGTTCTGTTTGTTTTTCGATGATGTCCAAGTGGGGGATTGTGTCAAAGGCTTTGGCCAAGACAAGGTAAGTTTTATATGTACTGACTTTCCCTCATCCAGTGCATTGGTGACAGTCTCAAAAAAGTTAAACAGGTTCAACAGGCAAGATCTCCCCTTGATGAATCCGAACTGGGTGGGGTCAAGTGCTTGGAGATTGTTTGTGTCCTTGTTTATGATGTCCATAATAATACACTCCATGGCCTTACAGATCAAATTTGTCAAGCTAATGGGGCGATAGTTTCCAGAGTCAGTAGTGACAGCACTTTTGTGCAAAAGGACGACAATGGTGGTTCTTCACTCTGCTGGAATGAAGCCTGTAAAATAGAAACAGTAAATCTTAATGCTGATTTCTGATAGATAAATTACCTGCCTTCATTTTTTCTTCCCCAAATTATAGGGGGATATCTTCAACAGTCTTGTATTAAATTTCTTGGTGCTGCTAGTAAAATAGTTACTTGTAAGGTCTCCAGCTACATACATTTCATAGATAATAGCTCCATCTGTACTTTCACATGATTCGGTTATTGTGTTATCCTGTATTTCATGACTCTTAAAATTGACAGCATTTTTCATGTATATCTGAAGACCAGATTTTTTGCTTCAATTAATTTGCATAGCCTTATTGAACAGATAGCGGCCACAATTGTAATATATGTGTATCTCTCTGTATCTCTGTGTGTGTGTGTGTGTGTGTGTGTGTGTGTGTGTGTGTGTGTGTCTATAAATATCTATAGCGTATGTATGTATATATATATATATATATATATATATATATATATATACACACACACACACACACACACACACACACACACACACACACACACACACACACACACACACACACACATATATATATTATATATATACATAGAGAGGGAGAGAGATAGTCTTACAGACCTGCACATAATCAGCCTTGTAATACAGTCAGCAAATTTACTTGGATACCACTGAATGACCCCCTGAAGACATTGTAATAAAATAATTTGTTTCGGCCTCATTCTTTTTGAATTTGCTAAAGTGACTGAGAATAAAGTCTTGATATTACTGAAATCAAAAAGTTCATTTTGCCTGAAGATTTTTACCACCCTTTTTCAGATGTTCTAATGATTGTTAGAAGTCCCAGTGTAAGAAGTTTTGAGTGGGTATGTTCTGGCTATACATATATATATATATATATATATATATATATATATATATTCCCTTCTAGTGATGCTTGCAAAATTGAAAGGATCATACTTGAAGTCTTACCTAGAATATAGGATGTATAACATGAGACTGGTGTTGAAATCAGTGAGATCTGTGAAAACATTTACCCAGGATATGTACAATATGTGAATTAATAATCCTGTGAAAATCTATTATGTAGGCCATTTATTCTACTGATTTTTGGCATGGATCTTTATTACAGAACAGGTGAATGTTGGGCATAATGTCAGAAAACTGGACAATGGCCTTGACAATTTTTTGAGCTGTTTACATGAGTGACGGCGTACATTGTTTGCATAAGCCCTATATATAGGTCTGTATGGCTAAATAACCACCATTGAAAGTAAATGTTTGACTGTTTCTTGTAATAGGTCCCTAGAGTTATCTTATTTGAACATATTTTGCCTTTAGTCCATTCCATAATTAGTAGCTACTTCCACTGACCGACTGTGCTCTACTCTTGCTTTACATAATAAAGCTAATGGCAGGTGAAGTACTCACTGTTGCTGTCCACGGCCATACTGTTGCTACTCTTTGAAAAAAGTATTGCTTAAGTCTCTGACCCAAAAGTTTATATTAATTTTGCCAGTTTAGCATTTCGGACAATAACCAGGGGATGCAGTAGAGCAGTACAAGCTTTACAACAGCGATTTTGGATAGAGATTGTTTCTGTTAATGATTATGTTCTTTTTTTCCTTCTGAAAACTGCCTGTTTCTAATTTGTGACTGAATAATGATGTGATTAGAGATGTTGTGTCATTTAACAGTTCCTGTGATTTAGTCTTCACAGGGGTACTCAGACTCTTGCTCTATTTCCACAAAGTGGTAAAAAAATAATACCTTCCTTTTTTGAGTTGATTAATTTCTGTTTGGACTCTAAATTCTCTCTCTGAAGATGGGATGTTTTAGAATAAGAGCTTCATGTTTCTGTAGCTTGTTGGCCATTTTCCTTGGATTTATCGGTGAATGAATGTGACTTTTAACACTGGAAAAGTGTTGGGAGGTGAATAAAGCAACTTATTCTTTCAGATAAAGCAACACGATAGTTTCTTTAATGAAGAACGTTTATTTTGCTCAGAAGATATAAGATTTATCTCTGCTGGTTCAGATGTATTGACCTTGTCCACACTTGGGAAATGTCAGCCATGCATAAATTTGAAGTTTCAGTGCTTTTTTTTTTTTTCAATTACACATCATAATTCTTAATAAAACAGATACCTTGTACTTTTCTGTAGGGAGCTAAAGATCCTGGAATGTAATCAGTCACTCAGTGTAGACCCCAGTCAATGAGTTAACTATTTGCTTTTATTTTCTTTTTCATTATATTATTCACTTGTTGATTATCTAAGCTTACTATGTTAAAATGCCTCTCTTCAGGAACAATACCCAATTCATTGATTTCATAAGGATCATACAGTAGGTAAATGGTGACTGAGGATAAGGAAATTCAGGACAACATGGTAAAACTTATAATCATCTCAGAGGTGTAAGTTTCTACAATGAATTACAAGTATATCTTTAGGTATGTGGGTCCTAAACTATCTGTCAGTAGTTCATGTCATATCCCTTCCTTTCATCACAGACCTAGGTTTTACATGGAAGAGCACAAGAATAGGTCCCAAAGCTAAGCTTACTATGAAAAAATGTTGTTTATCTTTTGTTTCCTTTTAGGTTTTGCATGCGCAGAGGTTGTTCCTGAGTGCATGAGTTGTATTGTGCTAACATTTGTATTTTGACCTATTGTGGATTTTTTTTACTTGCTGACAAATGCAAATGTCAATATAACAATAGATAATCATGTGTGTGTTTGTGTCTGTATGTATGTGTGTGTATATATATATATATATATATATATATATATATATATATATATATATATATATATATATATATATATATATACATATACATATATATATATATATATATATATATATATATATATATATATATATGTGTGTATATGTATATATATATATATATATATATATATATATATATATATATTTATTTTATTTTATTTTTATTTTACATTTGTTGACCGGGCTAGTCAAGCTGGATATATGTCCATTTTCAGTAGAGGCCCGGGGAGAAAAGCTCCACACAAAACATAAATGAACAGACTTGTTAATAAAAACATACAATAAAATAGAACTAAAAATAAAAATCAAGTTGTTAATAAAATCAACATACATTAAGGAATTCAAACAGTTAGAGATCATAGATAAAGTTTGGTCAGTTTCAAAACAATTTTACCTAGTACATAAAGGATATGCAATATGGCATCTGCCATAGAGATAACAGTTAAAGCTCAGAGGGGTAGAGAAGTAGAAGGAGAATGTGAGAAAAATAATAGCGAAGGGACAGGAGTCAGGAAATGTGAGAGAAAAGAAGGAAGACAGTCAAGAGGAGGTGAGAGAGCATAGTAGGACAGCAAGGGTGAAGAAGCAGGGTAGATGCTAAATATTAAGCAAACAGAAGGGTTAAAGGTACAGAGTGGGTGGGGAGAGGGAAGTTACCCTGGAGTACTACAAGAACAAAGCCAGTGGTTGTGGAAGTACAGTTTGATTTGTTTTTTGAAGAGAGGTAGGGATGAGATTAAAGTTAAGTCTTTGGGCAGCAAATTCCATGCCCTGCCAACAGTGTTGGTGAAAAGAGAGTCACCAGCTACGTTATGGGCCTTTATGGGTTTGGTCATAAGTTTACAGGAGGAACGAAGAGAGGTGAGATTGTTATAAGGGAGTATAAGTTGTGATAGAATAGGGGTGTTATTAGGTTGGTACAGTAGTTTGTGAGCAATTGTGAGTTGTGAGATAATAAGATAGTTTTGTAGTTCCAGCCAGCCTAAGTGTTTCAAATTAAGGCAGTGATGGGTTCTAAAAGGTTTACCAGTGGCGAAGCGGGCAATGTTATTGTAGCAGGTTGCTAGTTTGTTTAGGTTAGTTTTCTTGAGGTTGGTGAAGATAGGAGAGGCGTAGAAGAGAGTAGATATTAGATGGGAGTGAGCAATAGTAGCTCTTGCAGAAGGGGTGAGAAATGGTTTAATGCGGTATAATGATCCTATTTTTCTGTTAACTGATTTGATAGTATTGTTTATATGTTGGTCAAAAGAGAGATTGTTATCAATGGTTATTCCTAGCAGTTTAGTTATAGAGTCAGGAGAGATTACAGTGTTGTTGTTTGAGGAGATGGTGAAGTTTAGTGGAGGGGTACGAGTGGTGGGGGTAAAGAGGAGAAGTTTGTTTTTTTTAGCGTTGAGAAGTAGGTACCGTCTAGTGAACCATGTTTCTACTGTGTTGAACATAGTTTGAGTTAGTGAGATGAGATCTGAAGAGGAGGATGCTGAGCAAATGATGGTGGAGTCATCTGCATATTGAATGCAGGTAGCTTGAGGAATTACAGAGTGGAGATCATTTATGTAGAGGGAGAAGAGGAGAGGACCAAGAATGGAGCCCTGAGGGACTCCAATGGTAATGGGCAGTAAGGAGGAGATGTGGTTTTCCCAAAGAATGGCTTGTTGTCTGTTACTGAGGTATGATGTATATATATATCTATACTTCACTTCACCAAAATCCCATTTCACTAACATTCATTACACTGAGACTGAATCACCTAAACTTCAAAACACTGACAACTCATTTTACTGAATCTCATTTCACAGACAGCTTAAACTGCTAAATTTCTCAAGACTAACTGGAAAACTATACACAAACAAAGTCACAAAACTAATGGCTACCTCTTTCCACAACTTAAAAACTACTTATATATCCTCTTAACAAAAGCCAGACAATATAAAACCAAACTAAGTGGGGGGACTTTGTCCCCCTCACCCCCCCCTAACTATATATACTAACTCCAGGTCGCATTACAGTAGGGAAAAGGGCATATACCTTTTACTTGCCTCACTGTATTCTACACACTGCCACATCAAGTCTATAGCTTACAATTCAGTGAAATTAGTTGTCAGTATTGTGAACTTTAGGTGATTTAGTCTCAGTGAAATGAATGTCAGTGAAATTGGATTTTGGTGAAGTAGACCCATATATGTGTGTGTATGTATGTATGTATATATATATCTATATATATATACACCACATACACACACACATATATATATATATATATATATATATATATATATATATATATATATATATATATATATATATATATATATATATATACAAAATTGCCTAGCAGAGAATGTACAAATGTAAAGACTAGCAGTGAGTAACATCTGAGCATGGTAATGATAGCAGTTGTAAGCAGGTCCTGCAATGAGGTGATATTTAATCTTGTCTTTAATTTATTTATTTTTTTTATAGTGTCTCATTTAATGAACATGTTGTTATTCTATCCAGACAGAGAGACTCCCAATCATGAGAACAAAAACATTAATTGCATGGGGCAAGCCCACTGTACCTCTCAATCTGGAAGCACCCATATTCCATAACAGTGTCCGTTTGTGTATAACATTTGTTGTTAGAACCAAATATGTGGATTAGGGCCAAACAGTGCACACTGCTTGTTTGACACCATACCTTATTCAACATTGCAGATAAACTTACAAAATTACGCATTAACCCATATTTCACCTAAAGGATGGTCAGCTGGCTCACTGATACAACACAAGTCATTAAGATAGAGGAATCCATCTCCACAAAGAGGCTAGACACTAGTAGAGTCCCACAGGGGTTGGTGCTGGGGCCCCACCTTTTTGGCAGCTACTTCTCTAGAGTTAAATCAAATGTCAAAGGTCTCTGCCTGAACAAGTCTGCAGACAACAGCAAACAAGAAATAATCATTGGATTCCCTAATAATACAGATACCAATCAACAGAGCCTGATGCAGACAAATGACTGGTGCCAGAGCCATGAACTACAACTCCATGCAGAAAAATGAATAGTCATGCCCTCTGGAAAGAGGGACATCCCTATAAATTACTACAATGATAATACACTCTGAAAAGTAGACTGGGATTTGGGAGCACGTGGTAACAGTAATCTCAGATCTGACCATCATGTGTTTACTGTGGTGAGGCAGTCATTCCACATTGCACAACTTATAATTAAGGCCCTAATATAGAAGGCCAGTGAAGCCATTGTTCAACTGTACTTTGCTCTCATCAGACCAATCATCAAGTACAGTGCACAATTTGGCATGTACCTGACCATTCACTTGCAACAGTTTGAAGGAGCACAGAGATTTATCAGAAAAAGAATACAGGGAGTAAAGAACAAGTCTTATACAGGCTGTCTCAATCCATATCCTTGTACTCAGCCTCCTACAGACTGGTGAGTGGTGATCTGTGCCTACTCTACAAGGCATCCTATGATCTTATACTGATGGATTCATTGCACACCTACAAGCAAATAGCATCAGAAATTCCCAGTTTTAAGGACATAGGCCTTATCTGCAAAATAAACAAGGTATGTTGGATGGCAGGTATGTGTTCCAAAGATTATCCCTTCTCTGGAGCAGTCTTCTAATCCATGTGAAGCAAAGCTCATCTCTAACCCTTTTCAAACATAACTTGGACTGATGGATGGGAGATCACAAATTTACTCCTGGTTTGGCACCTATGTACCTAATATGCAGATGCAGCCTTTGAACACCTGATTCTTCAGGTCTGAAGAAGTTCATACATAGGGTGTGGATGAAAGCGTTAACTTTTACTGTCTTTGCTTTTGTATATAAAGTGACTTTGTACATACCCTTGTCTTTGTTTTGTTTTTCATGACTGTAAAGTCTGTTAAGGTATTGACACATCAGCAATATTTTGGTAATTTGGAGTAAGTATCGCTAGGCTTACTATGGCTCTTTGGCCAGTAGCCTAGTAACCACCTATGAACTTAGAAATATTAAATATTGTTCTTATATGCATTAAAAATAGCTAGGATAACAGCCTTTACATTAATGATTTCTGAAGAATATGAAGTCTGAAACTGAACTTGCTGCCGTTATTTAGTGACTAGAATCCTTAATGATTTGACAGAAAACCTCCAATATTATGAGAAATAGACCAAAGATATAGGGTAAAATCGGGGACATTTTGAAAAGTCAAGGACAGTTACAACTTTCTCAAATGAATCAAAAGTGGGTACTTTACCCATAAATAATTACAACTTTGTTTTACACAAACAGTAGCTAGAGGTTAAAGTTGGCCAATGTATTTCACATAGTTGCTCACTTGGCCTTTAAAGTCAGACTATTGCAACTTGCAACCAACAAGAAGGAAAGTTATTTTCATTTATAGACAACACCCTATGCCTAGCAGTTATAGCAAGCTTTCTGCTTTATAACCTCAGAAACCTAAATATGATAAAAAACAATGGCCACATAATGTAGTTCAACTTTGATTCAGACAAGCAGTAGCAACAGTAAAGTATTACATCCAACTTGTTTCACACAAAGCACATTAGTCCTGCAAAGTCAGCCCAGAATACTTGATTAAATGACAGCAGCCCATCATTTTTCAGTAACTGATAGATCTAGAGCCAGCAATTTATATATATTTTTTTGTTTGTGCATACACTTTGGATGTCCAACTGTAACAAAAAAAAAAAAGCTAAATTAAAATCTGACTGTGTCAAAAACATTTCATCCAGGATTGCCCAAACATGCATCTGCTGGTGAGAAGCAAGAAAGTGCTTCTATCTCCTACAACACTGGACACTGACTACCATATCGTGTTGTCTGCCAGGTTATTAAAATTGTACCTCTTTTAACTTACAAACCTGTAAATGCCCACTGTATCATTTACTGTTTGTGAGCAGTCTAATTCTTGCAGAATCTTGGGAAGGCAAGGAGCAGAAAGCTGTAGCTGCCTTGGGTAAAGATGTCACAGGCCATTATTCATTAATTAATTAATTTATTTATTTAACATAATGAACCAATTTTATATTTATAAAAAATAGTACAACAGTGCCTTAACTGGACAGCATCACTAGCCCATACTGCACATGCACAAATTGTAGATAAAATGTATACACAGAGGTAATTACTGAAAGGCAACTTACTAACCAAAAATAAAAAATACCCATTTCAGAACATTTGAACCATAAAACACAACTCTTATTGTTCCCATTATAGTCCATCATTCACCATATCTATCAGTGACATCCAATTGACCACGTACATCTCATTTTTTATTGTGATAAAAATGGGAACAATAAAGTATTTCTGTTTCCTTTACAAAAAACACACAGTAGGTTGTGCAGGTTCTGAAGAAGTCTTATTGAAAGAACTCATCCTGACACACAATAAATCTAAATCTTCCTGAAAGGTTGCCTGTGCCTCCATTTTTTTTTATCACTAGAAGGTTACTTCAGAAAAATATGAAACTAGGACCAGAAGATGTTTCCGTAACTAATTAATAGGGCCAACAACATCAACTCTGAGCCTCAAGCTGAAGTTAATCTTGTTCCCACCTAGATGCAAGATGGTTGATTAGAAGGCTTCTTCCAGCAGTTCTGTATTTGATTGCTACAAAAGAAGTAATCTGCGGGACATATTTTATCAAGCTAAAATACTGAATAAAAACTGTATGAAAAGCCACAAGTAAGAAAATAATCCTTCTGACATACATGTAGATAACATTTAATTGTCTTTGCTCTAAAGGAATAATCTTCACTTTTTAATCATCCAGTTACCACCCGAGAATGATTTATGTAACCACTGTACCAAGTACTAACAGAACATATGGAAAAGTCAGAAAGTCGAGCAGTAGAATGTAGCATGGCTTTGGAAAAGACTATTTACAGAACACAGAGCATAAGAAAAAAAGGTTTGTTTTGTCCAAAGGAAATGAGATCAACTATTAGAGGGTAAAAGTAATAAAATTAAAACGTGTACTATTTAAAGTTTTAATCATTGACATTACAGAAGGGCTAGAAAGGGAAAGGCTGCACATTTCAAAACAGAAATAACATTTGTACTAAAATAGGTATCTTAAGAGAGATACAAATTCCATAAAATATGTTGTGATGCATAGTGTGATGAAAGTGATTCAAGATTAAAAGTCAAAACATAGCAAAAATATAATTTTCAAGGAGATGCAAGTAATACACCAGATAATAAATGATTTGAAGTTTTCTTTTTATGTGTTCTTAGGGTATGTGTAGATATCTACAAGAGCACTGTTAAAATAAGGGACTGCCACTTCTAGTTTATTGATCAGTAGTACGGTCCCCTGATAAATATCACATCTATACAGTGACAGATTAGAAGCAGTTTCTTAAGGGCAGTAAAGAAAACAGGGGCTGAGCTAAAATCACTTGTATATTTTCCTTCATACTGTTTCTGTTCTCTTACTTAGAAAACATATTTGGCATGTGAGCCTATACTCAAGACTGAGTATGCAATGACAATTAATACAGGTGAGAAGTGAGGAATCACATTAGGGTCCATAAAACAACATAGATAGAACTGAGCCTGACAACAAACCTTAAATTATATCAAAGGTATTAGAAGCTTAAACATACAGATGCATGCTTTACCAAAAACAGATGATTACAGTAAAGAATGTGTTAGATTAGGTGAAACATTTCTTAAGAGAAACTGCAAGGTTGAATTACGTGTTGCAGTTATTGTGGTGAAGGCAGAAATTATATCAGCATATATTAGACCTACTGCAATGGATAGGAAGAAAACAGAGTGCTTTAGAAACAGACTTGGCGTCCTAATCCATGCATAATTTCTAGAGCCATGAGTGGTTTAAAATGCAACAGGTACAGCAGAGGGAAAGGGTTTGTGAAAAAGCAGGAGGGATGGATATAAATTGAGAAGAGAACAACATGAAGCTGATTTGAATCACAGAATGAAAAATGAAAAAAAAATTACTTGATGGAA
Source organism: Protopterus annectens (assembly GCF_019279795.1). Classification (NCBI taxonomy): domain Eukaryota; kingdom Metazoa; phylum Chordata; order Ceratodontiformes; family Protopteridae; genus Protopterus; species Protopterus annectens. The sequence continues at coordinate 222,387,194 of NC_056743.1, forward strand.
AATATTTACAAATGAGACTTTACTAGCAGCATTGCCCATGAAAGTTTTTGTAAATATCCCAAGACTGAAGTTCTGTTACAAAACAAACTGGAATACAGAGACCATTATCAAACCCGAAACAGTTATTTGGTTTGCTCTGGATGTTTGATATAACACAACACACTTTTTTTCAAGCATAGTAATTCTGGTAGAAAGAGTGTAATACCTGTCGTAGCAGGTAAGGTTTGCATTTGCACCTACGTATTTGTCCAGAGACAATGTAAACTTGTGAGGTATTGATTTGAAATGGCCACAAAAAGAAAAGTCTATGACGTTATAGCTACAATACCATCATATTGATGGAGGAAAAACACACAGGTGTGGCGTGATCAAAGGGTTCCACACACTTAGAGAAGGGGGCAAAATATATAAAAATATCCTTGTATAAGGACTTTTATACTGTGATGCACTCTACAATTGTTCTATTTCCATGTAAGCTTGTCTTTGACCAGAGCATTTGTCACACTGCAAGCTGTGATTATGTATTACCGACATGCTGCTCATCTATGTCTATTATGTCAAAACGCTAACTTATTTCAACAGATAATACTATTGGTGTTAAATGACTTAGTCTTCCAGATGTCTGGTGGTATTGCAAATCCTAACCTGGCATCTGTGTGAGTTTTTGCTTGGACACTTGTATTTTATCAAGACAGTAAAATTTACCACAAAAAGTCCAAAAAAGACCAAAACCAAAGCAAATGAAAGCAACTGTTGTATAGCAAAATATATAGCACTTGCTTCCATTTGCTTTGGTTTTGCACTTGTATTTTATATTTTTTAGGACTGTATTCGAGCATGCAATATCTGGGACAAAGGAATGACTATAAGTAACATTTAATTATGTGCTCTGAGTAACTAATCCTTTCTTGCGACTTGAGTAACAGAAGTCAACCATCTTAGATTTCACTGCTCTGGCCACACCATTTACTGATTTGGAATAATAAATATTTAAGATGCTTAAATGTGATGCAGCTGCATCAAGTACGCAGTGAATATATCAATATGTTTGTCAAACTTTCACAGTTTAAGAAATGTCATATTCACATTCACTTTTACAGCTGCACTTTCATTCTCTACATTCAGAAAAAAATGGGTATGGATTCTAATAATTGGCTGTAACAATTGTAAACTCACAATTTCTCCATGCACATTTTATTGAAGCCAAACAAGGTGCATATCCCCTAAAGAAAGAATTATTTCTTTCTTACTCTTACCATGCTATTAGAAGCTATTTGCTCAACTCTAAACTATAAATGCACTGCATTCTGAAAGCACCAGAGACAAGTGTTCTTATCCCTTGTAGAACATAACTGCTTCTGCTTCACTTCCCTTTCTAGTTACTCATTTCATAGTCTTGTTTGAGAGGTCCCTAGCTTTCTCAAATCTAGGGTGAGACAGATTGAAAATGACACTACTAAGTCTGTTTTAAACCAAAAGTCTTACTGTAGCCCCATTTAGTCATTACAGCTTTTAGCAATCACTCAGTAACAACTTTTGATGGAGCAAAAACCTTGTGACTGAGCTTCCCTTTTACTTTGAGTTAAGAATCACAAATTGATTTCTCAGGGGCAGATACTAGATGTATTTATTCAAATGGATCAGGCAAGAAGACTGCAGCTTTGATCCCTTTTTGCATCTATTATCAGGAGGTTCTGTGAATATTATGTGTTTCAAAATGTCACATAAAAGAATGAACAGGAAAAGCTTTCAAAAGAAGTAATTTGTGAATATTTGCTGTTTGTTGAATAAAATGAACATGTTCCCATAAAGGTCAGCTAGTAAAAGTTTTTTAAGTAAAGGCTGAAAGAAGCACACACTTAATCTGTTATTAAGAAAAGTAACAGTAAATCATTGGCATCAAACAAAATTGAAGTCAAACTACAGTTCATAGACATTTACATCAACCTAGCTGGGAGGGTGGTTCTTGAAATAAAATGTGCAATTGTGTGTTGCAGAGTTTTATACCTCAGTCTGCAAGAGTTCTCATGAATAAACATTTGCCTTATTGGTTTGTGTAAGTTCTTCTGTGTAAAGCAACTCATTTTAAATTTCATAATTCCATGTTTTTAGTAGTAATGCAAATACCCTCACCCACTGTAATTGACATTAAAAGGCAAGTTTAAGATTACCAGGGCAACTGGAGAAATGTAGTATTTTAAATTATATGCCTGCAAGTACATTATGTGATGAAATTAAACATGAACTGTATTTAACAAAAGTGTTTCTGTGTTAAGTGACTGAAGTGCCATTAATGGTGTAAAGCTCATCTTAAGTGTTACAGACGTATTCATCTCAGGAGTTACAGATGCATGGATGACAACAAGAAAGGAATAGCGATGCACTAAATCCTCAGCTACAACACAGATTGTTAAAAATTAATCTACGAAGAAAATGGAGAATGCATCATTATTACTACTGAAAACCACAGATTCCAAATTTAATATTTTAATCCATTCCGAAATGCATCATTAAGCTATTGCTAATTGTCGTACTGTTTTCTCTTCATTCTTTTAGCTCTGAGGTGTATGTCATAGTCTAATTTAGAAAACTTTGCAAATTAATAGATCAATGTTTAACACTGTCTGTTGAGGATTTGTGATACAGAGAGAACTTGAACCTAAAAAAATGGAGCTATGCCAAACTATTTGTGGTAGAATTTCCAGTATCAGAATAGCTATTGAATTTTAGACTTTGGGTGGCTGGCAGTACGGTGAGCTCACATATGTTCTTGCATTATATTTTAGTGATGCAAGATTTCATCTCATCTTTTATTTTCTTTTATACAGAAACATATTTTGAAATTATATATGATACAACAAATAAACAGAAATTATAATAGCATAATAGAAAATAACTATATTTTAAGAGCTCTTTTTACACTAAAATGTGCAGATATAGAGCTGAACTGTTGAGAAATTCTGATGTTACTGAGGATTATAACTGGTGTCTTGTTGTGTCTTTCGGCTTTTCCTAGTTAGAGGTCGCCACAGCGGAACTCCGGTCTGCTAACGATTGGCAGTAGATTTTTTTTTGCGTGCCGAGTTGCCAGCCCTGACGCACAACCTTCAACGAAGGTACGCCCATTCACGCATGTCTCCACACAGAAGACACTCTAGCTGAGAATCGAACAGGACAACGTCTTACTGTGAGGCAACAATGCTACTGCAGTACCTCTGGTAATAAAAAGATTACAATGATATAATAAAAAGGATGGACTTGTTAATACCTTCTCTAGCATGAGACCTGCATGTACCAATGGTTAGGATGGTACTTAGTTGTTACTCTTTTCCCCAACCAATGTTACAATTGTGTCTCTTCCTAGGGACTAACATCAGTGATTGCCAGTTGGTAAACAGCAGCAATAGAAGATAAAGCAGTTTTATTTCTGTCTGCTATCTGTGCCTCTCAACAGTCTCAGGCAATTCCATATTTATGTTTTTGTCTAAGAGTTTGTCTCACATCTGTGGCCATTTTTTATTTTATTTTTTTTTATTTTCTGGTAAATCACTGAGGATTTCAGTCAGTCTGTAATGCCACATGGAGTTGGAGTAAGAGCATTATTTAGAAACTGTCCCTGATTTCAATCCTTTGACCCCCCCCCCCCACAATTATTTTTGGACTTGTCCAGAATTCTTTACCTGAGAAGGTGTGTTGCTGTCTGTACAACAGTGCTAAATGCTTTACCAGCTTTCAAGGTCAGTAAAACACTTTGCACTCCTGTCTTTTTTTTGTGACAGGTAGTACTTGGAGCAGAAATAGTTCCATGCAATGCAAAGAATTATTATAGGTACCACTGATCATAACCTTTATTATAGCTTCTCAACATTGATGTCAAGATTTGTCTCTTAGCCATCACTCTTGAGGAGAATTTCTTCCTGTCCATCTCTCAAACACATAATATACTGATTATGATCAGATATACTATCATAATCCTTTATGTAGTGCATACAATTTCATGGTCGTGCTCCAAAAACAGCAAAATGATAAGCTTGTTAACCACCTTTTTGATGTCAGAAAGGTACTTAACAAGACTTGGTTATGCATCTCTATTTACGCACTGTCAAGCTGTGGATTAACAATGGACACAGTCAGCCAGCAAAGAACAGCAACAGCTAGTATGAGAGCTTTGAAAGCTGTTTGATATTTTTTCTCTGCTGTGCTTAAATGAAGAGTTGCTAGCATCTTTTAAAGCCATTTATTCTTCCTTGAGACTCTTAATTTCTTCCTGCGGTTTCGCAGCACTAAGTATTTTACTGATTTTCAATGGCATTAATAACCAGTAAACGCTTCAAGCTCTTGCACATTTTTTTCTTTTTTTTATAGTACATGTTGTAGTTGAACACTATGCAATATAAAGAATTATGAGAGGACCTCACCAATCAAAATCATCATATCATATGTTCTTCACCTGATGCAAAGAGTCACACTTTTGGTGAATTTCTTGGTATCCATGTCTCAAGTACAGAGTAACTTGATTATGATCGTACACTTAGTCATGATCTTCTGTATTATGCATTCAAGAAATAGATACAAAGAATTCACTTAAAGAGGTGAATTCTTTAATTATGAGAACACATAAGAATAAATGTATGATTTGGCACTTGATTCTAATGTCTTGCAATACATTGTGGTGTCTGCTTGTGCCCCAGAAAGGGAGGTGTCATTAAAATTAATAACTTGACTCTGTTTCATGCTGGTGCTCAATTATTATACAACTATTTGTTTGTATATATATGTGTACTTGTATATTATATATATATATATATATATATATATATATATATATATATATATATATATATATATATATGACACACACATGTATATATATATATATATATATATATGACACACACACATACACACACACATATATATATATATATATATATATATATATATATATATATATAGATATGTGTGTGTGTGTGTGTGTGTATATATGTGTGTTTGTGCATATATATGCTCCTACTTAAGAGTGAGCATCTAAGCTACCCTAAACACTATAGACCAATAACTTGCCTTCTGACAATGTATAAACTATAGACTGGAATTGATGCTGACAGAGTTTATAATCATTTAAAAGAAAACTCAATTATGGCAATAGAACAAAAGGGTGATAAAAGAAAGTCATATCGAATAAAGGATCATTTGTTGTTAAAGTCATAGTGGAGAACTGTAAAAAGGGGAAGGAATCTAAGCATGTCATGGATAGACTACAAAAAAGCATTTGACAGTATCCCACTGCCATGGATAAAAGAGTGCTTAAAATGTATAACATACACCCTACACTGATAAATTACATCACAACAACCATGAAACAGTGGCAAACCACTTTGTAGTTAAACCATGATAAAATACAAATTATTATTCCAGGGATAAAAATCCAAAGGGGGATATTCCAGGGTGACTCTCTGTGACCGCTGCTCTTTTGCCTTGCCTTTAACCCATTAAGCTGTTTGGTCAACAGATTAGGTCATGGATATAATTTGGATCCCAGAAAGCAAAAAAGTGTAAAGACTTCATCTTCTCTTTGTTGATGATTTAAAACTGTATAGCTCGTCAGATGAGGAACTGAAAGCACAACTGCAAGTAGTCAAAACTTTTTCAGGTGATATAAGACTGTCATTTGGTCTTGATAAATGTACAAAACCAGCCTTTAAAGCAGGAAAGCTGCAGCACCAAGAAAATATCTGTTTGGGACAAGAATGTGTTATAAAAGAACTTGAACAAGAGGGAGTGTATAAATATTTGGGAACTGATGAAGGATCAACAATAAAACATGAACAAATGCAAAAAAAACTCAGGAAGGAATATTTTAGAAGACTTAAATTAATCCTGAAAACAGCATTGACATCTAGGAACAAAATTTAAGCTATAAACCAGTTTTCACTTTCTGTCCTAACTTACAGTTTTAGAGTGATTGACTAGCCCCAAAAAGTGTTGTGTAGCTTAGACAAAAGAAGATGGATGCTTCATGCTCATCAAATGATTTATAAAAATCAGTCCATACCAAGATTATATATTCTCTGTTCTGAAAGGAGGTATGTGCCTCCTTGAAATTTATTATATGTACGTATAGATCTGCAGTTGTGGGACTGCATACATATCTGCTGACCTCACAAGACCCGAGCATAGTGAAAATTTTGAAACATGAGGAGAATAAATATACAATGTTTTCCCTTCCTAGTCTAGCAGAAGCATATCAGCATCAAGCAGGAATGGAAATCAAACCAGAAGTAGATAAAAAATTAGGCAGTAACTGAATGTACCAAAAAACAAAAGAAAGAATGTAAGGTGAATGATCAGATAAGAAGGCAAGAAATATGGAAAATGCATAAATATAGTTGTAAGTATAGAAAACTCCTGGAACAATCTCATGCTGATCAAGATAAAACCCAGGAATGGTTAAGGAGAGCTGAATTCAAACCAAAAGATGAAGAGTTAATATTGGCAGCCCAAGATAGTGGACTTGTGTACACATTGGTTTACAAAGTTCATTGAACATGTGGGAGAAACAGACAAATGTAGATTTTGTAAAACAGAAATGCAAACAGTTGCATACCTTGTTGCTGGTTGTGACACTAATGGTAGAAAGAATGTATAGTTAAAGGTATAATGATGTGGCAAGACTGTTGCACTGGAGATTATACAAACATTACAACACTGAAGTACATGCAAAACACTGGAAACATGAGTCACAAAGCATCACATAAAGTCCTGAAGTCTACATCACATGGGATCACCCATTACCAACAATTCAAAAGACAGATGTAAGAAAACCGGATATAGTGGTCCACGAAAAGAAGACAAAAGTAGCACTGATAATTGAAATCACTGCACCCAGTGACTAGAGTGTCTTGCATACAGACAGACACAAAGTCATAAAATGTAAGGATTTGCAGGCAGAAATGAGAGCAATGTTGAAGACAGATACCCAGACAGTTTCAATTGTCGGAGCAAAAGAATCTGCAATCATGTTTAGATATGTTACCGATACACGTAACTCTGTACGAACTGCAGAAGGAGTCATTACTGGGCACATTGCGGGTGGTGTGAAGAGCACTTTTTGCTGACATCAAAGATTGAAACAATACTAATTTATTGAACTTCAATCATACTTTGACTTAGGAATGGATTCCTATTAGAAACCCAAAAGATTTGGCAAAATTAAAAAAGGAGCTTTGTTTTTTTTAGCTTCAGTGACCATTGAATGGTAGCACCAGTTATGCAGCTGATTACGTTATCACTGATTTCTAATGCAGTTCTTCAATTGTTTACTTCTATATATCATAGCAAGTCTGACACACACAAAGTTGTTAATGCCAAGCATTCAGACTCTCAACTGTTCAATGGTGCAAATGCTGCAAAATAGTTTGAAAATTCAATTTATCGAATTTGTCTGTATCAGCACATGTGATATCATGATGCAGTGGAGACTGGGAATTTTTCCCACCCCCCCACTGCAGAGCAGTGCAGTCTTGGAGGAGTTATGTATAATTTATAGGACAATGTATGGAGGGGCAGGGGACCCCCGACCACTGCATGAAAGAAAAGGTTTATATTTTTTTTTCCTTTTTGATCATAATATATTAATTTTCTTGAGTATATTGCAGACAAGACATGTGATAGTCTGATCATTTGACATAAACTGATATAAATCATGCTGTAACAAGCATGTTATACTGGAGCTTTTAAGAAAGAATCTCACTCTAACAAGCTCATGTTTTTTTTTTTTTTTTCTTTTACAGTCAAGAGCATAATTAGCACAGTCCATGTATTACAGTCTCTTTATAGCAAACTCACAATAACAAGGTTCAGCAATAGCTGTCTGCCCACAAAACTGACTATAAAACTGAAAGCCTTTAATCTGACGTGTTCTGCATAGAACAACAAATTCTACAAGAGTTTGAATGAATTTCTGAAAAAGATGCAGGAGCTGATGAGAACAGCTCAGTTTGTTGATATAAGCAGAATATGTCTTGAGGCACATTGTTTGTCCCTGACTCTTCAGATAGGAAGATCGCTTACTTCATCTGTCACAGAAAATAACCAAGTATTGCATGACCTCTTTACCACAAACTTTTCAGTGAGCAGCTCCAAAGGATGCAGAGATGTCTTAATGACATCATGGCAAACCTAGTTTGAATAAGCCTGTAATTATACATACCATTATTTTCTAATGTAGCTCTAAATCTGCTAGTGTATTCTTGATCCGGTCAAAAAAAAATGTGTATATGTATGCATGTATGTATATTTATAAGTGTGTGTGTGTATGTGTGTGTGTGTGTGTGTGTGTGTGTGTGTGTGTGTGTGTGTGTGTGTATGATATATATATATATATATATATATATATATATATATATATATATATAGAGAGAGAGAGAGAGAGATGTAGATTTTATATATATATATATATATATATATATATATATATGAATAAATAAAATTAACCGCACTCAAAAAAAATGAACGAAGAGAAGAAATTTTAACTAAGAAATGAACTGTGACAATAACAGCATTCAAAAATAGTAAATCACACCAACTCTTGTAGTACTTTAGCGCTTTTGTCTTATTTATTATCAAGACTTCTTCAGAAAGACGTTATGAAACATGTCTTTTTGAAGAAGTCTTGATAATAAATAAGACGAAAGCGCTAAAGTACTGCAAGAGTTGTTGGTGTGATTTACTATTTTTTAATGCTGTTATTTATTTTATTTATTTATTATTTATTTATTTATAAGTTATTGTCACAAAGTTCATTTCTTAGTATATATATATATATATATATATATATATATATATATATATATATATATATAGACAGATAGATGATATGTGCATATAAAGTAATATATGTATATGGGTCTACTTCACTTGACCTAAATTTCATTTGACTGACACCCAATTGACCTAAATTTCATTTGACCTAAAACTCATTTGACTGACTCCCATTTCACTGACATGTAAGACATAGACTTGTTGTGGGTTTTACTTCACTTGTGACTTGTTTGCGATAAAAGAATTACTGTAACTTATAGTACTGACTGTTAGAATTTTGATAGTCATGTAGAAAGTAGTGTTGTGTTTCTAAATGTGGGGTTTTCTATTTACATTTTTATGGGAAGTATCTAAAGTAATTTGGCGAATGTTGTGTGCATTCCCAGCAGTAGTAGCAGCGTGTAGAGTACTGTAAGGCAAGTTAAAGGTATATGCACTTTTCCCCATTGTAGTGCAATCCTGGTGTTAGTATATATAATTAGGGGTGTGGGGGGGGCACAGCCCCCCACCTAGTTTGGTTGTACATTGTCCCGTTTCTGTTAAGAGGATAAGTAGTTTTTAAGCTCTGGAAAGGGTTAATTATTAGTGTTCTAAGTGTGGTTGTCTATGGTTTAAGTTGTGAAATTCAGCATTGTAAGCTGTCGGTGAAATGGGAGTCAGTCAAATAAGTTTTAGGTCAAATTAAATTTAGGTCAACTGGGTGTCTGTCAAATGGATGTCAGTCAAATGAAATTTAGGTTAAGTGAAGTAGTCCCACGTATACATATCTGTGTAAATATAGATATATCAATAAAAAGGCAAAACTAGTTGTACAGGAGTGACTGCTCTTGAAACTGGCATGCAAATTACTAAAATAGGTTATTGTCATGTCTTATGTAAGATTCGTATCAAAGATCACTTTGCATTCTTATTAAAAATCAGAAAACAGAATTGAAGCTTTTCACTACCATCTGGTTCATTATATGATATATTAATGTAGGAAATAAAAATACAGGATCTGTTGTCTGCATTGTTATTTGACATTATATCTACTATACTGATCAACAGCCAGATATACAGTGACTTTTACTTACTTAGATAAGGAGTTAACAGCACCGATCACAATAAAGACGCAAACTTAGAATGTACGACTGTTCCAGTCACTGTCATTGAATGTCACCTGTTCAAGTACTGATCAACAGCCAGATGTACAGTGACTTTTACTTACTTAGATAAGGAGTTAACAGCACCGATCACAATAAAGACGCAAACTTAGAATGTACGACTGTTCCAGTCACTGTCATTGAATGTCACCTGTTCAAGTACTGATCAACAGCCAGGTGTACAGTGACTTTTACTTACTTAGATAAGGAGTTCAGCACCGATCACAATAAAGACGCAAACTTAGAATGTACGACTGTTCCAGTCACTGTCATTGAATGTCACCTGTTCAAGTACTGATCAACAGGCAGATATACAGTGACTTTTACTTACTTAGATAAGGAGTTCAGCACCGATCACAATAAAGATGCAAACTTAGAATGTTCCAGTCACTGTCATTGAATGTCACCTGTTCAAGTACTGATTAACAGGCAGATATACAGTGACTTTTACTTACTTAGATAAGGAGTTAACAGCACCGATCACAATAAAGACGCAAAGTTAGAATGTACGACTGTTCCAGTCACTGTCATTGAATGTGACCTGTTTAAGTGCTTTTCAAGTAAAGCCCTTACTGTAATTTAAATGGCTATTTATATATGGAAAACAGAAAAGTATATATTACTAGTTATTTGCTGTGTATAACTTTAATCTGATGCAGTTCTGTTAAGATCAAAATCACTCATCTCTTGTTTTAACTTAATGAACCATATTTTATACAAGCAATTCCAGCTTGAATTCTGTTTTCTTATTTTAATAGGAATGCAAAGTGAACCGTTGATATGGATCTTGCATTAGTTGTTGTGACAATGGCTTCTTCTAGTAATTTGTATGCCAATAACAAGAGCATTCATTCCTGTACAACTAGTTTTCCATGTTTGTTGATTTGTTCTTCTTTAAGGAAAGTGTGCACTACCCTTACAGATGAAAAAATATATTTCCTTAGTACTAGGTTACGTTGTCTATATATATGCATACACAAACACACACAAAAAAATGCATGTATGGTGGGCAGGTGTATATAACATGTATTTAATTTATTTAGATTAGTTTATTGAGAAT